>NC_059220.1:728338-855838 GCF_020615455.1 Coregonus clupeaformis
TTGTCGTGTCCTTTTCACGACTGTCTTGGTGTGTTCAGACCATGATAGTTTGTTGGTGATGTGGACACCAAGGAACTTGAAACTCTCGACCCGGTCGATGTTAATGGGGGCGTGCTCGGCCCTCCTTTTCCTGTAGTCCACGATCAGCTCCTTTGTCTTGCTCACATTGAGAGAGAGGTTGTTATCCTGGCACCACACTGCCAGGTCTCTGACCTCCTCCCAATAGGGTGTCTCATAGTTGTCGGTGATCAGGCCTACCACTGTTGTGTTGTCAGCAAACTTAATGATGGTGTTGGAGTCGTGCCTGGCCACGCAGTCGTGGGTGAACAGGGAGTACAGGAGGGGACTGAGCACGCACCCCTGAGGGGCCCCCGTGTTGAGGATCAGCATGGCAGATGTGTTGTTGCCTACCCTTACCACCTGGGGGCGGCCCGTCAGGAAGTCCAGGATCCTGCTGCAGAGGGAGGTGTTTAGTCCTAGGGTCCTTAGCTTAGTGATGAGCTTTGTGGGCACCGTGGTGTTGAACGCTGAGCTGTAGTCAATGAACAGCATTCTCAAGTAGGTTTTCCTTTTGTCCAGCTGGGAGAGGGCTGTGTGGAGTGTGATTGAGATTGTGTCATCTGTGGATCTGTTGGGGCGGTATGTGAATTGGAGTGGGTCTAGGGAATCTGGGATGATGGTGTTGATGTGAGCCATGACCAGCCTTTCAAAGCACCTAATGACAACCGACACACAGTTGTCCAGAACAGCTGGTGCTCTCATGCAGGCTTCAGTGTTGATTGCCTCGAAGACAGCATAAAAGGTGTTGATTTTGAGGGGGTAACGGTGTTGTTTATGAGGGGGTTAATGTGTTGATTATGAGGGGGTAACGGTGTTGATTATGAGGGGGTAACGGTGTTGATTATGAGGGGGTTAATGTGTTGATTATGAGGGGGTAACGGTGTTGATTATGAGGGGGTTAATGTGTTGATTATGAGGGGGTAACGGTGTTGATTATGAGGGGGTAACGGTGTTGATTATGAGGGGGTTAATGTGTTGATTATGAGGCGGTTAAAATGTTGATTATAAGCATATTATAGGGATCATAATGAAGTTAAAGCGAAATAGATTTTTAAGTTACAGTGTTGATTATGAGAGAAGTTTCTATATTATAATCATGAAGCAGCCCATGTGTGGTACAGATGGTACATATTAGCAGCAGGAGCACCACCTCCAGTCATCCACCTCCTGTCATCCAGTCATCCACCCAGTCATCCAGTCATCCACCCTGTCATCCAGTCATCCACCCAGTCTCCTCCTCCAGTCATCCACCATGTCTCCTCCTCCAGTCATCCACCCTGTCTCCTCCTCCAGTCATCCACCATGTCTCCTCCTCCAGTCATCCACCCTGTCTCCACCTCCAGTCATCCACCCTGTCTCCTCCTCCAGTCATCCACCCTGTCTCCTCATCCAGTCATCCACCCTGTCTCCTCCTCCAGTCATCCACCCTGTCTCCACCTCCAGTCATCCACCCTGTCTCCTCCTCCAGTCATCCACCCTGTCTCCTCCTCCAGTCATCCACCCTGTTGCCCCCTCCAGTCATCCAACCTGTCTCCACCTCCAGTTATCCACCCTGTCCTTACCTCCAGTCATCCACCCTGTCTCCACCTCCAGTCATCCACCCTGTCTCCTCCTCCAGTCATCCACCCTGTCTTCACCCTCCAGTCATCCACCCTGTCTCCTCCTCCAGTCATCCACCCTGTCTCCTCCTCCAGTCATCCACCCTGTCTCCACCTCCAGTCATCCACCCTGTCACCACCTCCAGTCATCCACCCTGTCTCCTCCTCCAGTCATCCACCCTGTCCTTACCTCCAGTCATCCACCCTGTCTCCACCTCCAGTCATCCACCCTGTCTCCTCCTCCAGTCATCCACCCTGTCTCCACCCTCCAGTCATCCACCCTGTCTCCTCCTCCAGTCATCCACCCTGTCTCCTCCTCCAGTCATCCACCCTGTCTCCACCTCCAGTCATCCACCCTGTCACCACCTCCAGTCATCCACCCTGTCTCCTCCTCCAGTCATCCACCCTGTCTCCTCCTCCAGTCATCCACCCTGTCTCCTCCTCCAGTCATCCACCCTGTCAACACCCTAAGTCATCCACCCTGTCTCCTCCTCCAGTCATCCACCCTGTCTCCACCTCCAGTCATCCACCCTGTCACCACCTCCAGTCATCCACCCTGTCTCCTCCTCCAGTCATCCACCCTGTCTCCACCTCCAGTCATCCACCCTGTCTCCTCCTCCAGTCATCCACCCTGTCTCCTCCTCCAGTCATCCACCCTGTCTCCACCTCCAGTCATCCACCCTGTCTCCACCTCCAGTCATCCACCCTGTCTCCACCTCCAGTCATCCACCCTGTCTCCACCTCCAGTCATGCACCATGTCTCCACCTCCAGTCATCCACCCTGTCACCACCTCCAGTCATCCACCCTGTCACCACCTCCAGTCATCCACCCTGTCTCCACCTCCAGTCATGCACCATGTCTCCTCCTCCAGTCATCCACCCTGTCACCACCTCCAGTCATCCACCCTGTCACCACCTCCAGTCATCCACCCTGTCTCCACCTCCAGTCATGCACCATGTCTCCTCCTCCAGTCATCCACCCTGTCACCACCTCCAGTCATCCACCCTGTCTCCACCTCCAGTCATGCACCATGTCTCCTCCTCCAGTCATCCACCCTGTCTCCACCTCCAGTCATCCACCCTGTCACCACCTCCAGTCATCCACCCTGTCTCCTCCTCCAGTCATCCACCCTGTCTCCTCCTCCAGTCATCCACCCTGTCTCCTCCTCCAGTCATCCACCCTGTCAACACCCCAAGTCATCCACCCTGTCTCCTCCTCCAGTCATCCACCTGTCTCCTCCTCCAGTCATCCACCCTGTCTCCAACTCCAAATATGCAAACTGTCAACATTTCCAGTCATCCACCCCGTCTCCAACTCCAGTCATCCACCCTGTCTCCTCCTCCAGTCATCCACCCTGTCATCACCTCCAGTCATCCACCCTGTCTCCACCTCCAGTCATCCACCCTGTCTCCTCCTCCAGTCATCCACCCTGTCTCCACCTCCAGTCATCCACCCTGTCTCCTCCTCAGTCATCCACCCTGTCACCACCTCCAGTCATCCACCCTGTCTCCTCCTCCAGTCATCCACCCTGTCAACACCCCAAGTCATCCACCCTGTCTCCTCCTCCAGTCATCCACCCTGTCATCACCTCCAGTCATCCACCCTGTCTCCTCCTCCAGTCATCCACCCTGTCAACACCCCAAGTCATCCACCCTGTCTCCTCCTCCAGTCATCCACCCTGTCATCACCTCCAGTCATCCACCCTGTCTCCACCTCCAGTCATCCACCCTGTCTCCACCTCCAGTCATCCACCCTGTCTCCACCTCCAGTCATCCACCCTGTCTCCTCCTCCAGTCATCCACCCTGTCTCCTCCTCCAGTCATCCACCCTGTCTCCTCCTCCAGTCATCCACCCTGTCTCCTCCTCCAGTTATCCACCCTGTCTCCTCCTCCAGTCATCCACCCTGTCTCCTCCTCCAGTCATCCACCCTGTCACCACCTCCAGTCATCCACCCTGTCTCCTCCTCCAGTCATCCACCCTGTCTCCTCCTCCAGTCATCCACCCTGTCAACACCCCAAGTCATCCACCCTGTCTCCTCCTCCAGTCATCCACCCTGTCTCCTCCTCCAGTCATCCACCCTGTCTCCACCTCCAATCATGCAAACTGTCAACATTTCCAGTCATCCACCCCGTCTCCAACTCCAGTCATCCACCCTGTCTCCTCCTCCAGTCATCCACCCTGTCATCACCTCCAGTCATCCACCCTGTCTCCTCCTCCAGTCATCCACCCTGTCTCCTCCTCCAGTCATCCACCCTGTCTCCTCCTCCAGTCATCCACCCTGTCATCACCTCCAGTCATCCACCCTGTCACCACCTCCAGTCATCCACCCTGTCTCCTCCTCCAGTCATCCACCCTGTCTCCTCCTCCAGTCATCCACCCTGTCTCCTCCTCCAGTCATCCACCCTGTCAACACCCTAAGTCATCCACCCTGTCTCCTCCTCCAGTCATCCACCCTGTCTCCACCTCCAGTCATCCACCCTGTCACCACCTCCAGTCATCCACCCTGTCTCCTCCTCCAGTCATCCACCCTGTCTCCACCTCCAGTCATCCACCCTGTCTCCTCCTCCAGTCATCCACCCTGTCTCCTCCTCCAGTCATCCACCCTGTCTCCACCTCCAGTCATCCACCCTGTCTCCACCTCCAGTCATCCACCCTGTCTCCACCTCCAGTCATCCACCCTGTCTCCACCTCCAGTCATGCACCATGTCTCCACCTCCAGTCATCCACCCTGTCACCACCTCCAGTCATCCACCCTGTCACCACCTCCAGTCATCCACCCTGTCTCCACCTCCAGTCATGCACCATGTCTCCTCCTCCAGTCATCCACCCTGTCACCACCTCCAGTCATCCACCCTGTCACCACCTCCAGTCATCCACCCTGTCTCCACCTCCAGTCATGCACCATGTCTCCTCCTCCAGTCATCCACCCTGTCACCACCTCCAGTCATCCACCCTGTCTCCACCTCCAGTCATGCACCATGTCTCCTCCTCCAGTCATCCACCCTGTCTCCACCTCCAGTCATCCACCCTGTCACCACCTCCAGTCATCCACCCTGTCTCCTCCTCCAGTCATCCACCCTGTCTCCTCCTCCAGTCATCCACCCTGTCTCCTCCTCCAGTCATCCACCCTGTCAACACCCCAAGTCATCCACCCTGTCTCCTCCTCCAGTCATCCACCTGTCTCCTCCTCCAGTCATCCACCCTGTCTCCAACTCCAAATATGCAAACTGTCAACATTTCCAGTCATCCACCCCGTCTCCAACTCCAGTCATCCACCCTGTCTCCTCCTCCAGTCATCCACCCTGTCATCACCTCCAGTCATCCACCCTGTCTCCACCTCCAGTCATCCACCCTGTCTCCTCCTCCAGTCATCCACCCTGTCTCCACCTCCAGTCATCCACCCTGTCTCCTCCTCCAGTCATCCACCCTGTCACCACCTCCAGTCATCCACCCTGTCTCCTCCTCCAGTCATCCACCCTGTCAACACCCCAAGTCATCCACCCTGTCTCCTCCTCCAGTCATCCACCCTGTCATCACCTCCAGTCATCCACCCTGTCTCCACCTCCAGTCATCCACCCTGTCTCCACCTCCAGTCATCCACCCTGTCTCCACCTCCAGTCATCCACCCTGTCTCCTCCTCCAGTCATCCACCCTGTCTCCTCCTCCAGTCATCCACCCTGTCTCCTCCTCCAGTCATCCACCCTGTCTCCTCCTCCAGTTATCCACCCTGTCTCCTCCTCCAGTCATCCACCCTGTCTCCTCCTCCAGTCATCCACCCTGTCACCACCTCCAGTCATCCACCCTGTCTCCTCCTCCAGTCATCCACCCTGTCTCCTCCTCCAGTCATCCACCCTGTCAACACCCCAAGTCATCCACCCTGTCTCCTCCTCCAGTCATCCACCCTGTCTCCTCCTCCAGTCATCCACCCTGTCTCCACCTCCAATCATGCAAACTGTCAACATTTCCAGTCATCCACCCCGTCTCCAACTCCAGTCATCCACCCTGTCTCCTCCTCCAGTCATCCACCCTGTCATCACCTCCAGTCATCCACCCTGTCACCACCTCCAGTCATCCACCCTGTCACCACCTCCAGTCATCCACCCTGTCTCCACCTCCAGTCATGCACCATGTCTCCTCCTCCAGTCATCCACCCTGTCACCACCTCCAGTCATCCACCCTGTCTCCACCTCCAGTCATGCACCATGTCTCCTCCTCCAGTCATCCACCCTGTCTCCACCTCCAGTCATCCACCCTGTCACCACCTCCAGTCATCCACCCTGTCTCCTCCTCCAGTCATCCACCCTGTCTCCTCCTCCAGTCATCCACCCTGTCTCCTCCTCCAGTCATCCACCCTGTCAACACCCCAAGTCATCCACCCTGTCTCCTCCTCCAGTCATCCACCTGTCTCCTCCTCCAGTCATCCACCCTGTCTCCAACTCCAAATATGCAAACTGTCAACATTTCCAGTCATCCACCCCGTCTCCAACTCCAGTCATCCACCCTGTCTCCTCCTCCAGTCATCCACCCTGTCATCACCTCCAGTCATCCACCCTGTCTCCACCTCCAGTCATCCACCCTGTCTCCTCCTCCAGTCATCCACCCTGTCTCCACCTCCAGTCATCCACCCTGTCTCCTCCTCCAGTCATCCACCCTGTCACCACCTCCAGTCATCCACCCTGTCTCCTCCTCCAGTCATCCACCCTGTCAACACCCCAAGTCATCCACCCTGTCTCCTCCTCCAGTCATCCACCCTGTCATCACCTCCAGTCATCCACCCTGTCTCCTCCTCCAGTCATCCACCCTGTCAACACCCCCAAGTCATCCACCCTGTCTCCTCCTCCAGTCATCCACCCTGTCACCACCTCCAGTCATCCACCCTGTCTCCACCTCCAGTCATCCACCCTGTCTCCACCTCCAGTCATCCACCCTGTCTCCACCTCCAGTCATCCACCCTGTCTCCTCCTCCAGTCATCCACCCTGTCTCCTCCTCCAGTCATCCACCCTGTCTCCTCCTCCAGTCATCCACCCTGTCTCCTCCTCCAGTTATCCACCCTGTCTCCTCCTCCAGTCATCCACCCTGTCTCCTCCTCCAGTCATCCACCCTGTCACCACCTCCAGTCATCCACCCTGTCTCCTCCTCCAGTCATCCACCCTGTCTCCTCCTCCAGTCATCCACCCTGTCAACACCCCAAGTCATCCACCCTGTCTCCTCCTCCAGTCATCCACCCTGTCTCCTCCTCCAGTCATCCACCCTGTCTCCACCTCCAATCATGCAAACTGTCAACATTTCCAGTCATCCACCCCGTCTCCAACTCCAGTCATCCACCCTGTCTCCTCCTCCAGTCATCCACCCTGTCATCACCTCCAGTCATCCACCCTGTCTCCTCCTCCAGTCATCCACCCTGTCTCCTCCTCCAGTCATCCACCCTGTCTCCTCCTCCAGTCATCCACCCTGTCATCACCTCCAGTCATCCACCCTGTCACCACCTCCAGTCATCCACCCTGTCTCCTCCTCCAGTCATCCACCCTGTCTCCTCCTCCAGTCATCCACCCTGTCTCCTCCTCCAGTCATCCACCCTGTCAACACCCTAAGTCATCCACCCTGTCTCCTCCTCCAGTCATCCACCCTGTCTCCACCTCCAGTCATCCACCCTGTCACCACCTCCAGTCATCCACCCTGTCTCCTCCTCCAGTCATCCACCCTGTCTCCACCTCCAGTCATCCACCCTGTCTCCTCCTCCAGTCATCCACCCTGTCTCCTCCTCCAGTCATCCACCCTGTCTCCACCTCCAGTCATCCACCCTGTCTCCACCTCCAGTCATCCACCCTGTCTCCACCTCCAGTCATCCACCCTGTCTCCACCTCCAGTCATGCACCATGTCTCCACCTCCAGTCATCCACCCTGTCACCACCTCCAGTCATCCACCCTGTCACCACCTCCAGTCATCCACCCTGTCTCCACCTCCAGTCATGCACCATGTCTCCTCCTCCAGTCATCCACCCTGTCACCACCTCCAGTCATCCACCCTGTCACCACCTCCAGTCATCCACCCTGTCTCCACCTCCAGTCATGCACCATGTCTCCTCCTCCAGTCATCCACCCTGTCACCACCTCCAGTCATCCACCCTGTCTCCACCTCCAGTCATGCACCATGTCTCCTCCTCCAGTCATCCACCCTGTCTCCACCTCCAGTCATCCACCCTGTCACCACCTCCAGTCATCCACCCTGTCTCCTCCTCCAGTCATCCACCCTGTCTCCTCCTCCAGTCATCCACCCTGTCTCCTCCTCCAGTCATCCACCCTGTCAACACCCCAAGTCATCCACCCTGTCTCCTCCTCCAGTCATCCACCTGTCTCCTCCTCCAGTCATCCACCCTGTCTCCAACTCCAAATATGCAAACTGTCAACATTTCCAGTCATCCACCCCGTCTCCAACTCCAGTCATCCACCCTGTCTCCTCCTCCAGTCATCCACCCTGTCATCACCTCCAGTCATCCACCCTGTCTCCACCTCCAGTCATCCACCCTGTCTCCTCCTCCAGTCATCCACCCTGTCTCCACCTCCAGTCATCCACCCTGTCTCCTCCTCCAGTCATCCACCCTGTCACCACCTCCAGTCATCCACCCTGTCTCCTCCTCCAGTCATCCACCCTGTCAACACCCCAAGTCATCCACCCTGTCTCCTCCTCCAGTCATCCACCCTGTCATCACCTCCAGTCATCCACCCTGTCTCCACCTCCAGTCATCCACCCTGTCTCCACCTCCAGTCATCCACCCTGTCTCCACCTCCAGTCATCCACCCTGTCTCCTCCTCCAGTCATCCACCCTGTCTCCTCCTCCAGTCATCCACCCTGTCTCCTCCTCCAGTCATCCACCCTGTCTCCTCCTCCAGTTATCCACCCTGTCTCCTCCTCCAGTCATCCACCCTGTCTCCTCCTCCAGTCATCCACCCTGTCACCACCTCCAGTCATCCACCCTGTCTCCTCCTCCAGTCATCCACCCTGTCTCCTCCTCCAGTCATCCACCCTGTCAACACCCCAAGTCATCCACCCTGTCTCCTCCTCCAGTCATCCACCCTGTCTCCTCCTCCAGTCATCCACCCTGTCTCCACCTCCAATCATGCAAACTGTCAACATTTCCAGTCATCCACCCCGTCTCCAACTCCAGTCATCCACCCTGTCTCCTCCTCCAGTCATCCACCCTGTCATCACCTCCAGTCATCCACCCTGTCTCCACCTCCAGTCATCCACCCTGTCTCCTCCTCCAGTCATCCACCCTGTCTCCACCTCCAGCCATACACCCTGTCTCCTCCTCCAGTCATCCACCCTGTCACCACCTCCAGTCATCCACCCTGTCTCCTCCTCCAGTCATCCACCCTGTCAACACCCCAAGTCATCATCCCTGTCTCCTCCTCCAGTCATCCACCCTGTCTCCTCCTCCAGTCATCCACCCTGTCATCACCTCCAGTCATCCACCCTGTCTCCACCTCCAGTCATCCACCCTGTCTCCACCTCCAGTCATCCACCCTGTCTCCTCCTCCAGTCATCCACCCTGTCTCCTCCTCCAGTCATCCACCCTGTCTCCACCTCCAGTCATCCACCCTGTCTCCACCTCCAGTCATCCACCCTGTCTCTTCCTCCAGTCATCCACCCTGTCTCCTCCTCCAGTCATCCACCCTGTCACCACCTCCAGTCATCCACCCTGTCTCAACCTCCAGTCATCCACCCTGTCTCCTCCTCCAGTCATCCACCCTGTCTCCACCTCCAGTCATCCACCATGTCTCCACCTCCAGTCATCCACCCTGTCTCCACCTCCAGTCATCCACCCTGTCTCCTCCTCCAGTCATCCACCCTGTCTCCTCCTCCAGTCATCCACCCTGTCTCCTCCTCCAGTCATCCACCCTGTCTCCTCCTCCAGTCATCCACCCTGTCTCCACCTCCAGTCATCCACCCTGTCTCCTCCTCCAGTCATCCACCCTGTCTCCACCTCCAGTCATCCACCCTGTCTCCTCCTCCAGTCATCCACCCTGTCTCCTCCTCCAGTCATCCACCCTGTCTCCACCTCCAGTCATCCACCCTGTCTCCTCCTCCAGTCATCCACCCTGTCTCCACCTCCAGTCATCCACCCTGTCTCCACCTCCAGTCATCCACCCTGTCTCCTTCTCCAGTCATCCACCCTGTCTCCTCCTCCAGTCATCCACCCTGTCTCCTCCTCCAGTCATCCACCATGTCTCCACCTCCAGTCATCCACCCTGTCTCCTCCTCCAGTCATCCACCCTGTCTCCACCTCCAGTCATCCACCCTGTCTCCTCCTCCAGTCATCCACCCTGTCTCCACCTCCAGTCATCCACCCTGTCATCACCTCCAGTCATCCACCCTGTCTCCTCCTCCAGTCATCCACCCTGTCTCCTCCTCCAGTCATCCACCCTGTCTCCTCCTCCAGTCATCCACCCTGTCTCCACCTCCAGTCATCCACCCTGTCTCCACCTCCAGTCATCCACCCTGTCATCACCTCCAGTCATCCACCCTGTCTCCTCCTCCAGTCATCCACCCTGTCTCCTCCTCCAGTCATCCACCCTGTCTCCTCCTCCAGTCATCCACCCTGTCTCCTCCTCCAGTCATCCACCCTGTCTCCACCTCCAGTCATCCACCCTGTCTCCACCTCCAGTCATCCACCCTGTCATCACCTCCAGTCATCCACCCTGTCTCCTCCTCCAGTCATCCACCCTGTCTCCTCCTCCAGTCATCCACCCTGTCTCCTCCTCCAGTCATCCACCCTGTCTCCTCCTCCAGTCATCCACCCTGTCTCCTCCTCCAGTCATCCACCCTGTCTCCTCCTCCAGTCATCCACCCTGTCTCCACCTCCAGTCATCCACCCTGTCTCCTCCTCCAGTCATCCACCCTGTCTCCACCTCAAGTCATCCACCCTGACCCCCCAGTCATCCCCCCAGTCTCCACCTCCAGTCATCCACCCTGTCTCCACCCCCAGTCATCCACCCTGTCTCCACCTCCAGTCATCCACCCTGTCTCCACCTCCAGTCATCCACCCTCCAGTCATCGACCCTGTCTCCACTTCCAGTCATCCACCCTGTCTCCACCTCCACCCAGAACACACAAACAGTTAGCAGTTATAGGCTACAAGGAGAGGGGTACTACAGTTTTTCTAAATTGTTTACACACAAATACTGGTACTTGTGACACAATGACCACAACATGTAACTCATGCACCAACCCCCTGAACCAATTCTGCTAAACTACAAGCACAATTCCTGCTTTACACTCAAATTGCAGTTCTACAACACACTTTTTTCAAAACACTACACACAAATCTTTGCATTTGGCACAATTTTCATGCAGAAAATCTCTTGTTTTCACAATGAACACACTGCCATTCAAATATGCACACTGACTCATCACATGGGCAAACTCCCGTCATACAGTTTTACAATTAGCAATCAGAGCTTTAGCATAAAAGGGCAACAGGTGAGCTCTTCTGTTTTGGAGCAATGGATGCCAACATCGGAAACAGAGGCAGAGCCAGAGGAGTGAGAGTAAGAGGAGGAGGACGGGGACGAGGACGAGGACGAGGACGAGGACGAGGAAGGCCAAGGACCGTAATCTCTGATGAGATCCGAGCCACTTTGGTTGATCATGTGGTCAACCATGGTCTAACAATGAGGGAGGCTGGGCAAAGAGTACAGCCAAATTTGAGCAGGTACACTGTAGCATCCATCATCCGGACATTCCGAAATGAGAATAGGTAAGAAATCTACTCTCACTACAAAATTGCAGTACTGCATATCAATACAGTACTCAATGAGTACAGTAGTACAGTATTGCCTGTGGACTGTTCTGTAGGACTGTAAAAATAAAGTATGTTTCAAGTATTTGGGAAATGTATTTCTACTTTGTATTTACAGCATTTTACTATTTGTTTGGCAGAACTGAAAGATTACCAACACAAGGTGGTCGGGAACGTGTCCTGTCTCCTGAACAGGAAACTGAAATCATGAACATGGTCTTAGAAAATAACGGCATAACATTACGACAAATACAAAGAAAAATAATAGAAAACAATGAGATATTTCAAAATATTGATAGGGTGAGCTTATCAACACTGGACCGTGTCTTGCGCAGAAATAATCTCAGGATGAAGCAGGTCTACAGGGTGCCATTTGAACGCAATTCAGAAAGAGTCAAATAATTGCGATATAACTATGTGCAAGTGAGTCCTATACAATCCCACAATTGATGCATACTCTCAACACTGTATAAATTATACATATTTCAGTATTGTAATCATAATGATTGTGCTTCACAATAGTGACCACTCCATGTCTATTTCTGATATTGTCATGTGTGTTTCAGAGAGTCCTTGAGCTAGAGGTGGCTGCAGTGGAGCACCAGTTCATCTTCATTGATGAGGTTGGATTCAACCTCACAAAAAGACGAAAGAGGGGAAGGAATGTCATCGGCCAGCGTGCCATTGTTCAAGTCCCTGGCCAGCGCGGAGGGAACATCACAATGTGTGCAGCGATTACCCACCACGGCGTCATCCATCACCATGCTACCCTTGGCCCCTACAACACCGCCCATCTGATCACATTCCTGGACACCCTACACAACACACTCATTCCACCAGATCAGGTAGATGGCCCAGAGCAGCTCAGGTACGTTGTCATTTGGGACAACGTAAGTTTCCACAGGGCTGCTCTGGTTCGTAACTGGTTCACTGCCCACCCACGCTTTTTAGTTGTTTATCTCCCTCCATATTCTCCATTCCTCAATCCTATTGAGGAATTTTTTTCTGCCTGGAGATGGAAAGTGTATGACCGAAATCCACAAACGCGTATACCTCTTCTCCAAGCGATGGAAGACGTATGTGGAGATATAGCAGCTGATGCTTTTCATGGCTAGGCGATATTTCCCCCGCTGCTTGGCCAGGGAAAACATTGCTTGTGATGTGGATGAGGTGCTGTGGCCAGACCGCAACAGAAGAGAGGATGCAGCATAGTTTTTTTTTTTTTTCTCTGATTGCTATTATAAATGTGCAAGGAACACCTAATATTATCCCCTAACTTATATATTACTGGGGAATTATTATATGTGTGTGTGTGTGTGTGTGTGTATGTGTGTGTGTGTGTGTGTGTGTGTGTGTGTGTGTGTGTCAGCTATCTTAGGGAACCTCCTGATCCTGAAGCATCAGACTCAACAATTGTCAAGTTGGTTTTATTTGGAATGGACTCATTTTGAATATACTGCATTTACACTCACATTTTAGTCATTTAGCAGATGCTTTTTCCAGAGCAACTTTGTAGTGCATTCATCTTAAGTGATATGACTTAGATGCAGAATATAAACAGTAAGTAGGGATGTAACACCAACATAATAACCTGTTGTGACTGAATTGATTCAGTTCAGAAGGAGAGGACGCGTCAGTAAGCTGCACACTCGCACAGCTTAGATGGAACAGAATCAGAAAACCAGCCAGTATCTGGTGTGACCACCATTTGCCTCATGCAGCGAGACATCTCCTTCGCAGAAGAAATGCCATGCTGTGCAGTGATGCAAGAGATTGAACTTCACTGAGTTCACCCCCATTAGTTTGCGCTATATAGATCAATGTTTGTTCTGAGATCGAATCAACATTATAGCAGCCCCTTTTCAATGCAACAAAACAAAACAAATCTAACTTTCGAAGATTGAGTCTGTGATTTTGTTGTAGGCAGAGCCGGAGCTGTTATGATTTACCAGTATTAGAACCCAAATGCAGACAAGTACACCAAGCCAGAGAAGGTTTAACAGGTTTATTTAAAATGTTCAATAGTCCAGGTTTCCAATAATAGGGGAAGAGCAAGTCCAGGTTACAGGGAGGGTAACAGATCCAGGTCAGGGCAGGTGTGGTACCGTAATGTCCTAGTGTCCGTGGTGAGTCCAAAAGAGAGGTCCGGTAGTGGAGAGCAGGATGGTGGTGGCAGGAGTGAAGCGGAGGCAGGAGTCAGGTTCCAAATATCTGTGGCACAGGAGAAAAAGTAAATAGAACAGGCCAAAACACAAAGAGCAAAAATAAACAGGTTGAGTCGGCAGCGAGACTAACATGGTCGTCTTGACTATGATCTGACGATGAGTGGAAAGTTTGACCGGGTCTTAAAGGCTGAGGTGATTATGGTGAATGAGCTGCAGCTGGAACCCTGACTCCCACACACCAGACTTCACTCCTGCAATCAAGGACAGACAGAGGGGAGGGAGAGAGCAGAGAGAGAGCTACCTAGCAGCAGTAGGCCTAACAGTACCCCCCCTCTACGGACGCCACCTGGCGGCCGACGGGGTTTATCGGGATGTAACCTATGAAACTCTCGGACCAGAGCAGGATCCACAATGAAGCTCCTGGGCACCCAGGAACGTTCCTCAGGACCATAACCCTCCCAATCCACCAGGTACTGGAAACCACGACCCCGGCGGCGAACATCCAGAAGTCGCCGGACAGTGTAGACCGGACCCCCACCCACGATCCTGGGCGGAGGAGGGGGACGAGAGGGCGGGCACAGAGGGCTAACCGACACAGGCTTAATCTGGGAAACATGAAAGGTGGAATGAACCCGTAGGGAGGCAGGAAGCTGTAGCTTAACCGCGCAGGGGTTAACAATAGACAGTATCTTGAACGGTCCTATAAAACGAGGCGCCATCTTCTTAGACTCCACCTTCAATGGAAGGTCCCGTGACTTCAGCCATACCTCTTGACCAGGAGAGTAACCGGGAGCCTGGGACCGGTGACGGTTGGCTTGCCTCTGCATGTACGCCGAAGCTCGGGACAGAGCTACCCTGGCCTTCCTCCAGACCTTGAAGCAGCGGCGCATGTGGGACTGCACCGAGGGTACCGCCAGTTCCCTCTCTTGAGAAGGGAACAGGGGAGGTTGATAACCCAGAGCACACAGAAAAGGAGACAAACCAGAGGAAGCGTTAGTCAAGGTGTTATGAGCATATTCCACCCAGGGGAGCATGGAGCTCCATGACCCAGGGTTAGACCCTGTGACACAGCGAAGAGCGGTCTCCATCTCCTGGTTCGCTCTCTCGGCTTGCCCGTTGGTCTGGGGGTGATATCCAGAGGACAGGCTGGATGTAATGCCCAAAGCTTTACAGAAAGCTTTCCACACCTGGGAGACAAACTGGGGACCCCTGTCAGAGACAATATCCGTGGGTAGACCATGAGAGCGGAACACATGTTCAACCAAAATATCAGCCGTCTCTCTGGCAGTGGGCAGTTTAGGTAGGGCCAAAAAATGAGCGAACTTAGAAAAACGATCAATCACCGTAAGAATTACAGTCTTTCCAGACGAGGGGGGAAGTCCAGTGACAAAATCCATAGCGATATGCGACCAGGGCCGGCTGGGTATAGGTAGAGGTCGTAGATGACCAGCGCTGGCCTGGGTGGAGTTCTTACTTCGTGCACATACCGTACAAGCAGCAATGAAGGCTCGAGTGTCCGCCTCCATCGTGGCCCACCAGAACTTCCGTCGCACAAAGTCAAGGGTCCGCGAAACTCCAGGGTGACAGGTAAGGGGAGACGAGTGAGCCCACTGAAGTACCTGGGAGCGAGCAGACTCAGGGACAAACATCCGGTTAGGAGGACCCCTCCCAGGGGTCAGCTTGATGATGTTGAGCCTGTCTAACAATCCCCTCGATGTCACATGTGACGCACCGCAATACTGCAGGTAGGAGGCAAAATGGGTTCAGGGTTACTACCAGTATCAACAGCCGAATGAACACGAGACAGGGCGTCAGGCTTGACGTTGCGTGACCCAGGACGGTAAGACAGAGAAAAATTGAATCTCCCAAAAAATAGTGCCCACCTGGCTTGACGGGGGGTTGAGCTGCTTCGCTGACTGGAGGTAAGCCAGATTCTTATGATCCGTCCAAACGATGAAGGGTTGTTCCGCCCCCTCCAACCAATGTCGCCACTCCTCGAGAGCCAGCTTAACGGCAAGCAGTTCACGATTGCCAACATCATAATTCCTCTCTGCCTGAGAAAGTTTCCTTGAGAGAAAAGCACAGGGATGCAGTTTGTTATCTTCAGGAGAACGCTGTGACAACACCGCACCTACCCCAGTGTCGGATGCATCCACCTCCCACGACAAACTGGCGGTCGGGGTCCGGCTGCATCAGAATGGGAGCCGAGGCGAAGCGATGTTTCAGTTCTTCGAACGCTGATTCGGCCCCTTCATTCCAAGCGAACGGTCGTGAGATGGAGGTGAGAGCGGTGAGTGGCGCCGCAATGCGGCTGTAGTCCTTGATGAACCTCCTATAGAAGTTCGCAAACCCCAGAAATCGTTGAAGTTGTTTTGCGGGTAGAGGGGGCTGGCCAGTCCGTGACAGCAGAGATCTTAGCTGGGTCCATCCGCAACTCCCCCTGAGCGATGATGTAACCCAAAAAGAGGTCTCAGACACATGAAATTCACATTTCTCCATCTTCACAAACAGTTTGTTCTCCAACAACCTTTGCAACACCTGGCGCACATGCAGTTCATGTTCCTGGGAGGACTCTGAGAAAATCAAGATATCATCCAGATAGACAAAAACAAACCGATTCAACATGTCCCGAAGGACATCATTGACTAGTGCCTGAAAAACAGCAGGGGCATTAGACAACCCAAAAGGCATAACCAGATACTCAAAATGTCCCAAGGGTGTGTTGAAGGCAGTCTTCCATTCATCACCTTTACGAATGCGCACCAGGTGATACGCATTTCGTAGATCCAGTTTCGTAAAGATGGTAGCACCATGAAGGAGGGGAAAAGCAGAATTAATCAAAGGCAGAGAATACTTGTTCTTAATGGTGATGTTGTTAAGTCCACGGTAATCAATACAGGGTCTGAGGGTCTTATCCTTCTTAGCAACAAAAAGAATCCCGCTCCTACAGGTGACGAGGAAGGACGCATAATACCTGCCGCCAAGGAGTCCCGAATGTAGTTCTCCATAGCCTCCGTCTCCGGCCGGGAGAGATTGTACAGGCGACTGCTGGGGGAGCGGGGCTCCTGGCTGGAGGTCAATGGCACAGTCGTAAGGCCGGTGAGGAGGAAGAGAAGTAGCTCTGTGTTTGCAGAAAACGGATGCCAGGTCATGATACACGTCAGGAACATTAGAAAGATCCATGGACTCCAGTGGAGGTCGAGGCACAGTACTGGCAGGAGTCAGAGCAGAACACAAACAATTCACATGACAAAATGTGCTCCATGAAACAATTCTACCTGTCACCCAATCAATGTGTGGATTGTGTCTTATGAGCCAGGGGATACCAAGGACCAGAGGGGTCTGTGGGCAGTCGATAATATGGAATTGAATGTTCTCCTGATGATTTCCCGACACTCTAAGACAAACAGGAACAGTCTGATGGGTAATATGGGTCAACAATTGTCCATTCAGACCCTTAGCCTGCAGCGGACAGTCCATAGGAACAGTCTCCAAATCCATTTGTTGAGCCCACTCTCTATCCAAAAGCTTTCGTCTGCACCAGAGTCAATCAGCGCACTAACAGAGAGATTCTGGAACTGCCACTGGAGGGATGCCTGGAGCAGAATGCGGGGAGAAGAGGAAGAATCCGCTGCTCGGCTCACCAAAACTTCTCCCATTAATGATGAGCCGGCCCTTTTCCCGGACGAACTGGGCAGGAAGGAACGAAATGACCAGCTTCTCCACAATACAGGCAGACCCGAGCCTGAATGCGACGTGCACGCTCCTCTGAGGACAACCGTGCACGACCCACCTCCATGGCTTCGGGTTCAGTGCTCCTCGTATCGACTCGGGAAGACACGGCTTTCTCCGTAGGGAAGATGCGGGGAGGAGTTTGTTGATGACAGACAGGTTGCTTGGAACTAACACTCCTCTCCCGGCGGCGCTCCCGAATCCGATTATCCAACCTGATGGTGAGTGAAATAAGATTATCCAGCGTAGGCGATTCATCATATGACACCAATTCATCTTTTAAAGTCTCAGACAAAGCATTGATGAACACTCCTTGTAATGCCTCGTCATTCCAACCACTCACTGCTGCTAAAGTCCGAAACTCCACTGCCATCTCCGCCACACTGCGAGCCCCCTGCCGAAGAGAAAACAACCGTTTCGCAGCCTCCTTGCCTCGTACGGGGTGGTCAAAAACCTTCCTCATCTCAGTGGTGAAGGCAACGTAAAGCGTTGCAAATGTCCGACTGACTCTCCCAGACCGCGGATCCCCAGGCAAGAGCGGAACCGCTAGTAGAGTTGATAAGGTAGGCAATACGGGCTCTTTCTGAGGCGTAGGTGAGGGGCTGTTGTTCAAACACTAACGAGCATTGAGTCAAAAAATCGCCACAGGTTCCCATGTTCCCGTCATAGCGCTCTGGAGCAGGAACAAAGGCTCTCTGATCTGGGCTGAAGGGGTAGTAAGGGCAGACACTTGATTGGTGAGTAATTGAACCTGATTAAGCAGCACCTGACTGTCCTCAGCAATCGTCTTAAACAGGGTATCATGTTGGCCAAGTAAAATGCCCTGATTGGCTATGGCAGTCCAAATTTGAGTGCACTCTGGGGTGGTATCCAAGCTACTGTCTGCTGGGTTCATGATGTTCAGATCATACTGTTATGATTTACCAGTATTAGAACCCAAATGCAGACAAGTACACCAAGCCAGAGAAGGTTTAACAGGTTTATTTAAAATGTTCAATAGTCCAGGTTTCCAATAATAGGGGAAGAGCAAGTCCAGGTTACAGGGAGGGTAACAGATCCAGGTCAGGGCAGGTGTGGTACCGTAATGTCCTAGTGTCCGTGGTGAGTCCAAAAGAGAGGTCCGGTAGTGGAGAGCAGGATGGTGGTGGCAGGAGTGAAGCGGAGGCAGGAGTCAGGTTCCAAATATCTGTGGCACAGGAGAAAAAGTAAATAGAACAGGCCAAAACACAAAGAGCAAAAATAAACAGGTTGAGTCGGCAGCGAGACTAACATGGTCGTCTTGACTATGATCTGACGATGAGTGGAAAGTTTGACCGGGTCTTAAAGGCTGAGGTGATTATGGTGAATGAGCTGCAGCTGGAACCCTGACTCCCGCACACCAGACTTCACTCCTGCAATCAAGGACAGACAGAGGGGAGGGAGAGAGCAGAGAGAGAGCTACCTAGCAGCAGTAGGCCTAACAGGAGCGCCACAGAGTAGAACTCTATTTTCAGGGGTAGCCCACGAGCGGTCTTTCAATCACCCGGGAGTGAATGTGCTTTTCAGATCAAATGCGTGCACATTTGTTGATAATCGTTGCTAGTTAGTGAGTTATTAGCCCAGTTATAGATAACTATTGGTCAGCAATAGGGAGTTACTGCTTCCTACAAGAGCACAAAATGTGAAGCTACATTTCAAGCTGTCTTTGATAAGCCAGTCAGGTAAAAAGCTTGTGTATTAATTAAAGGGGCAGTGTTGTATTTTGAGACAGCTTGAATATGAAAATAAGCCAATATGCAGAGGGCTAGCCTACATTGTCTAACTCTCTGTATGGTAATAATAATTAATTGTATTTTGTAAAGTGGTTTCTTGAATCATACAACACAATCCAATGCAATTTACAGTCACCTATTTGGCCCTTGGTGTTAAAGACCAAGAACAAAATCAATAGTTAATGTCAAGTCCTTCATAATGTAAAAACTTTTTTAAAAGTCTCATGCAATGTAGGCCTGCATTGAACACCATCATAGAAATCAAAAGCTATTTCCATGTGAAAATGTTATGGGATTTACTCCATTGGTTTTGTTAGTAGGCCTAATTTATTTATTTGAATTGACTGATTTCCTTATATGAACTGCAACTCAGTAAAATCATTGAAATTGTTGCATGTTGCGTTTATATATTTTTCAGTGTAGTAGATAATAATCATTACCCTTATAATAGATAATAAACATTACCATTTACCCTTACAATAGATAATAAACATTACCCTTATAATAGATAATAAACATTACCCTTATAATAGATAATAAACATTACCCTTATAATAGATAATAAACATTACCCTTATAATAGATAATAAACATTACCCTTATAATAGATAATAAACATTACCTTTATAGTAGATAATAAACTGACTAATAAAAGAAGGAGGCTTTTTTATTGTGGGGGTTATAGTATGGCATTGTGGGGGTTATAGTATGGCATTGTGGGGGTTATAGTATGGCATTGTGGGGGTTATAGTATGGCATTGTGGGGGTTATAGTATGGCATTGTGGGGGTTATAGTATGGCATTGTGGGGGTTATAGTATGGCATTGTGGGGGTTATAGTATGGCATTGTGGGGGTTATAGTATGGCATTGTGGGGGTTATAGTATGGCATTGTGGGGGTTATAGTATGGCATTGTGGGGGCTATAGTATGGCATTGTGGGGGCTATAGTATGGCATTGGTTAAAGCTCAATGTTAAATTCAAATCTCCCTACCATCATATCTAAGCCAATGAGACACCAATGCCAGTTTTTTATTAAATGCATAATTTATCGCTCTCACATGTCCATTTCTGTCCATTAAGAACTAATGATTTTGTAGCATTTCTGACAATGCAAAAAAAAATAATCAACCAAAGCTTCAGACATTCTAACACTGGGTTGAGCAACTCGGTTGCTCGGCAACAACACAGTCATAAGAACTGGATTGAGAACAAAGCTATGGAAAAACACAATGAGACCTACAGTAGATCTCATTTGCAAATGTGCCCTGAGAACAATACAGAAAAGAAATGTATACACAATTTAAAACAAAAAATTAAATAAACAGCTAATATTATATACACAATAAACAATCAAACAAAACAAACACATTTATCAATATAAAAATCCCTAGCCTTTCTCCTAAACTGATCCAGAGACAACAACACATCCAAATGAATCGTTCCTTGGAGATTATTCCACATGATAGCGGCCTGGTAGGAAAAGGCAGATTTACCCAACTCTGTGGATACACATCATTAACCAACCCTGTGATCTAGTGTTGTAATCCGAGTTTCTATATTTCAACAATGATGTTAAGTAAATTGGTAGTTTATTGAGTAAGGCTTTATAAATCAAAACAGAATAATGAAGTGACCTACGTGTTTTTAGCGAGGTCCAACCAACTTTATGATAAAGGATGCAGTGGTGAGTATCAACTGTCAGATGTTATAAAACAAAGTGCGCTATGATACATTGTGTCCAAGGGCTTCAAAACACTGGTAGCTGCATTCATGTATACAATATCACCATAATCTATAACAGGAATGAATGTAGACTGAATGATCTGTTTTCTACTAGTTAATGAAAGTCAAGCCCTATTCCTATAGAAGAAGCCCAACTTAAATCTTAATTTCTTGACTACCTCGTCAACATGCTTTTTTAAAAGATAGCTTTTCGTCCAGATGCCCAGATATATATAGACGGGGACATGATCAATGGGGGCCGCCATCTAACGAACTTATGCACAAACCATCAGTTACATTATTACATGATTTAGGAAATAACATGTACTTGGTTTTACCAGCATTTAGTCCCAACTTCAGGTCAACCGAGGCTTTCTGCAAGGTAGTAAAAGCAGATTGAAGAGTCAGCAGAGTCTGAGCTGCCGTAGGGGGCGGAGCCTGAGCTGCCGTAGGGGGCGGAGCCTGAGCTGCCGTAGGGGGCGGAGCCTGAGCTGCCGTAGGGGGCAGTAGCGAATACAACAGGGTCATCTGCATACAGATGGAAGTTACAGGTTTGTACAGATAGACCAATGCTGTTAATATAAATAGTGAAAAGAACTGGACCAAGAATCGAACCCTGTGGGACACCTTTTGTTATGTCTAGAAATCCTGATTTAACGCCATCAGTAAGTACACACTGTGTTCTGTCTTTTAAATAATTCTCAAACCAGCTACAAGCAGCCCCGATCTAAGCCAATCGTAGAGAGTTGCTGAATAAGTAAGGTGTGATCCACAGTGTCGAATGCCTTGGACAGGTCAATGAAGAGGGCAGCACAGTGTTACTTCGTATCTAAATAATTTATGACATCATTTAAAAACGATAGAAGTAGCAGAGATGGTACTATGACCTGGTCTGAACCCTGACTGTTTTACATTCAGAAAAGATGTAGCAGTTCAAAGGGATCTAAGCTAAGTATTAATCAATGATTCCAGGATTTTTGCTAGGTAAGAGAGTTTGGAAATGGGACAATAATTATTTAGATCCCTCGGTTCGCCACCTTTATGTAGAGGAAGCACACGGGCCACCTTCCAAACTCTAAGGATAGTACTCTATATAATTGTCAAGTTAAAAATATGTGACTCATTTCAGGAAACTAGGCGTATGTTTTAAGTCACGACTTCACAGGAGAGGCATTTGAACGTTTATTTATTTATTTTTTGGGGCAGAAAGGCCTTTTGGAACGTTTGAACTTTCATGTGCCTTAATAACAAACTTGTCTGTAATCTGTAAATACGAATAAAGATGTTAAATTAAGAGCCTAGTTGATTTCGCCACAGAAAAAGACAGGAACATTCCCGCTAGCCATGATTGGCTGAGATGCCGAGAGATGGGTTTTGGATTGGTCTGCTGTGTAGCAACTTCTGTCTATAAAACGAGCTGCTCGTTATGGGTAGGGGTGCTCTGGGCGTTTCGCTCTCTGAGCATTCAGAGTGCACAGTGGACGCTCTGGCCGAGTAGTAGGGTTGATCCGAGCGTTCTGACCACACAACGGCAGTCAAGCACCCAAGCTAACTGGCTAACGTTGGCTAGCTTGCTTGCTACTTCCAGACACAAATGAGAGAACACCTCACTCTGACCATTTTACTCACCCTAGCAGAGCTGGTTAGGTTGTTTTCATGTTATCCAGAGCGTTGGTGACTGTAACTGTGCTGCTGGCAACAATTTAATTACGTTTTTTTGCCAACATTTACTGACACCGGCCATATTCAACTGGTGTTGAGCGTTTGTGAATTCATCAGTTATTCTGCGCAAATTTACGAACGCACCCTAGAACTGCAGTTTTTTCAGGTAACCATGGCATCCGTGACAGAGAGGAAGAAAGATCTGATGATTCTTATGGCATTGACTTGACACAACGGGCCAAGCAAGCTGTACAAACAAAATGGAAACGACACAGGACGTCTTTTTTAATGAAAGGGGTTGCAGTCTGCCGTGAAGCGTTCATCCATGTATGCGGGTAAGTGTCTAGCTACAGTTTCAGATATTATACGTTTCTAATTTCGTCAGAAATTTGTTTTCATTGCAACTTAAAGCTTACTGTTAGCTAGTTAGCTAACGTTAGGTGACTGGCTCGCTAGCTAACATTACGTGTATGTTCTGTGTAGTAATATTATCTCAGAAATCCATTTGCATTGCTAGTTATAGCCTAATGTTAACTAGCTAACATTTAACCTATTTGGTTAACTTTAGCTAGCTACGACAATCGGTTTGTATTTCTAGTACTCCATGGATTGGGATTATGGTTCCTTGTTTAGCTAGCTAGCTAGCTACATGTCTAAACAAAAGACTCCACTTCGCCAGATGATTACATGACTAATCAACCATCATGACCCACCACGTACTCCTGAGTGGCGCAGTGGTCTAAGGCACTGCATCGCAGTGCTAACTGTGCCACTAGAGATCCTGGTTCGAATCCAGGCTCTGTCGCAGCCGGCCGCGACCGGGAGACTAATGGGCGGCACACAATTGGCCCAGCGTCGTCTAGGGTAGGGGAGGGAATGGCCGGCAGGGATGTAGCTCAGTTGATAGAGCATGGCGTTTGCAACGCCAGGGTTGTGGGTTCGATTCCCACGGGGGGCCAGTATAAAAAAATAAAAATAAAAACAAAAATAATAAAAATAAATAAAAAACTAAAAATTAATAATAATATAAAAAAATATATGTAATCACTAACTGTAAGTCGCTCTGGATAAGAGCGTCTGCTAAATGACTAAAATGTAAATGTAAAATCATGCTTCACTGGATCAATCTAAAACTTTGCACACTCACTGCTGCCATCTAGTGGCCAAAATCTAAATTGCGCCTAAACTGCAATATTATATTGTGGCCTTTCTCTTGCATTTCAAAGATGATGAAAAATAAATAAATATGAAAACGCATGTTTTTTTGTTTGTATTATCTTTTACCAGATCTAATATGTTATATTCTCCTACGTTAATTTCACATTTCCACAAAAGTGTTTCCTTTCAAATGGTATCAAGAATATGCATATCCTTGCTTCAGGTCCTGAGCTACAGGCAGTTAGATTTGGGTATGTCATTTTAGGCGATTTTTTTTTTTTTTTTAAGGGTCCGATCCTTAAGAGGTTAAACCAAGATTTCTTTCAACCAAAAAACTGGCGGACATAAAATGTTGATTAAAAGCATGACCTATCTCATTTTTTTCAACAATGATGTCAGAGTTCAGTATGACTTGCTTGGGTAGGGAAGGAGAGGAATATAAATGCTTTAGAGCCTTAACTGTAGATGGATCACCAGCAGAGTCGGCGATAGAACTTCGGAAGTAGCTTGATTTAGCCTTTTTTTTACTAAGGACGTGCATTTATGTCTCAGTTGCCAGAAAAGCTGCCAGTCCACAACAGCATCAGTTAGTCTAGCTTTGGCCCAGGCATGATTTTAACTTGCTTGTCCAAAGTCCAGCAGCTAGCCTCTCTAGCTAGCTAACACCAGTCATCTGAAAGCTAGGTAACAGTTAGCTAACGAACAGGCAAAGAAAGGTGACTAGCTATATTTGGTTATGGAAGATTTTTACACAAATTACTTCAGCCATTAGTTAGCTAGATAGCTAGAGCCAGACAACAACAGCTGATCACGACACAGAAGCTATCTAATGTTAGCTAGCTCACGTCCAAATGCCAGTCCTACCCTTATAAAAAAATTATTGCCGTTTTGAAACTGCAGTAAAAGTGCAGTCTCTGCAGTTGACTGTGCTATTTTGGACGCAGTAATTGTTGAATATCTGCAGTTACGCTGCAAAATTAGTCCAGTACAAAAAAAAAACGGTGTTATTTTGGACGCAGTATTTACAGCATACTGCAGTTATGCTGCACTGTGACTGCAATCTTTTTTCGTAAGGGTAGATCTTTCCACAAAAAAAAAAAAAAAAAAAAAAGTCTTGATTGTATTTACAGCTCCCATCTGGATGCCGGACTAGCCCATGTGTTGGATATTTGTCAACAACTCTGCCGTGCACGGCCGTTCCAGTGACGTGTCGCTAGGGGGTAGGGGGACGATGCATAACTCCGCAATGCTTTAGGCTAGAGACAAGCTATAAAATACACAAGAAAGACGCGGCTCTAGGGTACATGGGGATATCTTTGTTCAGTCTCTATGGCTGAGTTATACGACCTTCAAAAATGTATTTTACTTTACTCTCAACGGGAATTGACTCATATTTTACAATGTAAGACTGTCACAGTCAATTGAGCTATTCACCTTCTGA
Source organism: Coregonus clupeaformis (assembly GCF_020615455.1). Classification (NCBI taxonomy): domain Eukaryota; kingdom Metazoa; phylum Chordata; class Actinopteri; order Salmoniformes; family Salmonidae; genus Coregonus; species Coregonus clupeaformis. Next base: position 753,432 of record NC_059220.1, read on the forward strand.
AAACTGCAGACAATTACTTTTGTTTCTTACTACTTTACTACTTATTACTACTACTTTTGTCTATCCATACTTTAAAGAGCGACTGCCCCTAAAAAACTACGAATCCGTTTGAAAACAGCCTATGTGGCATCGATATGAGTCAGAAACAAATATTCTAGCGTCAGCATTGACTACAAAGTGTAAATAGGCTAATTTTGGTCATAAAGTAAGTTTAGTCGAAAACAGAGTTTGGAACCTCTGTGTGTCACAACGAGTAAATGCAGGTTGGGTTTAGATTACAATTACGTCAACACATCATACCCCCTTTTGCCAAGCTCCACGTGTAAATTGCCCCTCCGCCCACTTCGTTTCCCTTCATTGAATGAGTCTCCGTTGTTTCATCGCCCCTAGTCTAGCGTTGCCATACCTCCAAAATCATGTCGTTGTCAAGCCTCCCTTGGAGGTCTGGAGAATTCTGTATTGCAAAAAACAGTTTGAATGGTCCACTGGCTCGATTTTGATTGGATGTTACATTTCAAGAACCCTCCCCCCACACTCCCGTAGAAGGGGTGCTATGTTTTCTGTCCGCGGCAGGCTACGGCAGAGCCTGGATTCGAACCAGCATCTCTAGTGGCACAGCTAGCACTGCGATGCAGCGCCTTAGACCACTGCGCCACTCGGGAGGACGATGTATATGACTATAGGACTACATACTATAGGACTACATACTATAGGACTACATACTATAGGACTACATACTATAGGGCTACATACTATAGGACTACATACTATAGGACTATAGGACTACATACTATAGGACTACATACTATAGGGCTACATACTATAGGACTACATACTATAGGACTACATACTATAGGACTACATACTATAGGACTACATACTATAGGGCTACATACTATAGGACTACATACTATAGGACTACATACTATAGGGCTACATACTATAGAACTATATACTATAGGACTACATACTATAGGGCTACATACTATAGAACTATATACTATAGGACTACATACTATAGGGCTACATACTATAGGACTACATACTATAGGACTATATACTATAGGACTACATACTATAGGACTACATACTATAGAACTATATACTATAGGACTACATACTATAGAACTATATACTATAGGACTACATACTATAGGACTACATACTATAGGACTACATACTATAGGACTACATACTATAGGTTTACATACTATAGGGCTACATACTATAGGACTATAGGACTCCATACTATAGGACTACATACTATAGGACTACATACTATAGGACTACATACTATAGGACTACATACTATAGGACTACATACTATAGGGCTACATACTATAGAACTATATACTATAGGACTACATACTATAGGGCTACATACTATAGAACTATATACTATAGGACTACATACTATAGGGCTACATACTATAGGACTATATACTATAGGACTACATACTATAGGGCTACATCCTATAGGACTACATACTATAGGACTACATACTATAGGACTACATACTATAGGACTACATACTATAGGACTACACACTATAGGACTACATACTATAGGGCTCCATACTATAGGACTACATACTATAGGGCTCCATACTATAGGGCTACATACTATAGGACTACATACTATAGGACTACATACTATAGGGCTACATACTATAGGACTACATACTATAGGGCTACATACTATAGGGCTCCATACTATAGGACTACATACTATAGGACTACATACTATAGGGCTACATACTATAGAACTATATACTATAGGACTACATACTATAGGGCTACATACTATAGAACTATATACTATAGGACTACATACTATAGGGCTACATACTATAGGACTACATACTATAGGACTATATACTATAGGACTACATACTATAGGGCTACATACTATAGGACTACATACTATAGGACTACATACTATAGGGCTACATACTATAGGACTATATACTATAGGACTACATACTATAGGGCTACATACTATAGGACTACATACTATAGGACTACATACTATAGGGCTACATACTATAGGACTATATACTATAGGACTACATACTATAGGACTACATACTATAGGACTACATACTATAGGGCTACATACTATAGGACTATATACTATAGGGCTACATACTATAGGACTATATACTATAGGACTACATACTATAGGACTACATACTATAGGACTACATACTATAGGACTACATACTATAGGACTACATACTATAGGGTTACACACTATAGGACTACATACTATAGGGTTACATACTATAGGACTCCATACTATAGGACTACATACTATAGGGCTACATACTATAGGGCTACATACTATAGGACTACATACTATAGGGTTACACACTATAGGACTACATACTATAGGGCTACATACTATAGGGTTACATACTGTAGGACTACATACTATAGGGCTACATACTATAGGGCTACATACTATAGGGCTACATACTATAGGACTACATACTATAGGGCTACATACTATAGGGCTACATACTATAGGGTTACATACTATAGGGCTACATACTATAGGACTACATACTATAGGGCTCCATACTATAGGACTACATACTATAGGGCTACATACTATAGGGCTACATACTATAGGACTACATACTATAGGGCTACATACTATAGGGCTACATACTATAGGACTACATACTATAGGACTACTTACTATAGGGCTACATACTATAGGGCTACATACTATAGGACTACATCCTATAGGACTACATACTATAGGGCTCCATACTATAGGGCTACATACTATAGGACTACATCCTATAGGACTACATACTATAGGGCTCCATACTATAGGACTATAGGACTACAGGACTACATACTATAGGACTACATACTATAGGGCTACATACAATAGGACTACATACTATAGGACTACATACTATAGGACTACATACTATAGGGCTCCATACTATAGGACTACATACTATAGGGCTCCATACTATAGGACTACATACTATAGGACTACATACTATAGGACTACATACTATAGGACTACATCCTATAGGACTACACACTATAGGACTACATACTATAGGACTACATACTATAGGACTACATACTATAGGACTACATACTATAGGACTACATACTATAGGACTACATACTATAGGGCTACATACTATAGAACTATATACTATAGGACTACATACTATAGGGCTACATACTATAGAACTATATACTATAGGACTACATACTATAGGGCTACATACTATAGGACTACATACTATAGGACTATATACTATAGGACTACATACTATAGGACTACATACTATAGGACTACATACTATAGAACTATATACTATAGGACTACATACTATAGAACTATATACTATAGGACTACATACTATAGGACTACATACTATAGGACTACATACTATAGGACTACATACTATAGGTTTACATACTATAGGGCTACATACTATAGGACTACATACTATAGGACTATAGGACTCCATACTATAGGACTCCATACTATAGGACTACATACTATAGGACTACATACTATAGGACTACATACTAAAGGACTACATACTATAGAACTATATACTATAGGACTACATACTATAGAACTATATACTATAGGACTACATACTATAGGACTACATACTATAGGACTACATACTATAGGACTACATACTATAGGGCTACATACTATAGGACTACATACTATAGAACTATATACTATAGGACTACATACTATAGAACTATATACTATAGGACTACATACTATAGGACTACATACTATAGGACTACATACTATAGGACTACATACTATAGGTTTACATACTATAGGGCTACATACTATAGGACTACATACTATAGGACTATAGGACTCCATACTATAGGACTCCATACTATAGGACTACATACTATAGGACTACATACTATAGGACTACATACTAAAGGACTACATACTATAGAACTATATACTATAGGACTACATACTATAGAACTATATACTATAGGACTACATACTATAGGACTACATACTATAGGACTACATACTATAGGACTACATACTATAGGTTTACATACTATAGGGCTACATACTATAGGACTACATACTATAGGACTATAGGACTCCATACTATAGGACTCCATACTATAGGACTACATACTATAGGACTACATACTATAGGACTACATACTATAGGACTACATACTATAGGGCTACATACTATAGAACTATATACTATAGGACTACATACTATAGGGCTACATACTATAGAACTATATACTATAGGACTACATACTATAGGGCTACATACTATAGGACTACATACTATAGGACTATATACTATAGGACTACATACTATAGGGCTACATCCTATAGGACTACATACTATAGGACTACATACTATAGGACTACATACTATAGGACTACATACTATAGGACTACACACTATAGGACTACATACTATAGGGCTCCATACTATAGGACTACATACTATAGGGCTCCATACTATAGGGCTACATACTATAGGACTACATACTATAGGACTACATACTATAGGGCTACATACTATAGGACTACATACTATAGGGCTACATACTATAGGGCTCCATACTATAGGACTACATACTATAGGACTACATACTATAGGGCTACATACTATAGAACTATATACTATAGGACTACATACTATAGGGCTACATACTATAGAACTATATACTATAGGACTACATACTATAGGGCTACATACTATAGGACTACATACTATAGGACTATATACTATAGGACTACATACTATAGGGCTACATACTATAGGACTACATACTATAGGACTACATACTATAGGGCTACATACTATAGGACTATATACTATAGGACTACATACTATAGGGCTACATACTATAGGACTACATACTATAGGACTACATACTATAGGGCTACATACTATAGGACTATATACTATAGGACTACATACTATAGGACTACATACTATAGGACTACATACTATAGGGCTACATACTATAGGACTATATACTATAGGGCTACATACTATGGGACTATATACTATAGGACTACATACTATAGGACTACATACTATAGGGCTACATACTATAGGACTACATACTATAGGACTACATACTATAGGACTACATACTATAGGGTTACACACTATAGGACTACATACTATAGGGTTACATACTATAGGACTCCATACTATAGGACTACATACTATAGGGCTACATACTATAGGGCTACATACTATAGGACTACATACTATAGGGTTACACACTATAGGACTACATACTATAGGGCTACATACTATAGGGTTACATACTGTAGGACTACATACTATAGGGCCACATACTATAGGGCTACATACTATAGGGCTACATACTATAGGACTACATACTATAGGGCTACATACTATAGGACTACATACTATAGGGTTACATACTATAGGGCTACATACTATAGGACTACATACTATAGGGCTCCATACTATAGGACTACATACTATAGGGCTACATACTATAGGGCTACATACTATAGGACTACATACTATAGGGCTACATACTATAGGGCTACATACTATAGGACTACATACTATAGGACTACTTACTATAGGGCTACATACTATAGGGCTACATACTATAGGACTACATCCTATAGGACTACATACTATAGGGCTCCATACTATAGGGCTACATACTATAGGACTACATCCTATAGGACTACATACTATAGGGCTCCATACTATAGGACTATAGGACTACAGGACTACATACTATAGGACTACATACTATAGGGCTACATACAATAGGACTACATACTATAGGACTACATACTATAGGACTACATACTATAGGGCTCCATACTATAGGACTACATACTATAGGGCTCCATACTATAGGACTACATACTATAGGACTACATACTATAGGACTACATACTATAGGACTACATCCTATAGGACTACACACTATAGGACTACATACTATAGGGCTACATACTATAGGACTACATACTATAGGACTACATACTATAGGACTACATACTATAGGACTACATACTATAGGACTACATACTATAGGACTACAGGGCTCCATACTATAGGACTACATCCTATAGGACTACACACTATAGGACTACATACTATAGGGCTACATACTACAGGGCTACATACTATAGGACTACATACTATAGGACTACATACTATAGGACTACAGGGCTCCATACTATAGGACTACATCCTATAGGACTACACACTATAGGACTACATACTATAGGGCTACATACTATAGGGCTACATACTATAGGACTACATACTATAGGACTATATACTATAGGACTACATACTATAGGACTATATACTATAGGGCTACATACTACAGGGCTCCATACTATAGGACTACATCCTATAGGACTACATACTATAGGACTATATACTATAGGACTACATACTATAGGACTATATACTATAGGGCTACATACTACAGGACTACACACTATAGGACTACATACTATAGGGCTACATACTATAGGACTACATACTATAGGGCTCCATACTATAGGGCTACATACTATAGGGCTACATACTATAGGACTACATACTATAGGGCTACATACTATAGGGCTACATACTACAGGGCTACATACTATAGGGCTACATACTATAGGACTACATACTATAGGGCTACATACTATAGGACTACATACTACAGGGCTACATACTATAGGGCTACATACTATAGGACTACATACTATAGGACTACATCCTATAGGACTACATACTATAGGGCTACATACTATAGGGTTACATACTATAGGACTACATACTATAGGACTACATACTATAGGACTACATACTATAGGACTACATACTATAGGACTACATACTATAGGACTACATACTATAGGACTACATACTATAGGACTACATACTATAGGACTACATACTATAGGATTACATACTATAGGGCTACATACTACAGGACTACACACTATAGGACTACAGGGCTCCATACTATAGGACTACATACTATAGGACTACATACTATAGGGCTACATACTACAGGACTACACACTATAGGGCTACATACTATAGGGCTACATACTATAGGACTACATACTACAGGACTACATACTATAGGGCTACATACTATAGGACTACATACTATAGGGCTCCATACTATAGGGCTACATACTATAGGGCTACATACTATAGGACTACATACTATAGGGCTATAGGACTACAGGACTACATACTATAGGACTACACACTATAGGACTACATACTATAGGGCTACATACTATAGGACTACATACTATAGGACTACATACTATAGGACTACATACTATAGGACTACATACTATAGGACTACAGGGCTCCATACTATAGGACTACATACTATAGGACTACATACTATAGGACTACATACTATAGGACTACATACTATAGGACTACAGGGCTCCATACTATAGGACTACATACTATAGGACTATATACTATAGGACTACATACTATAGGACTACATACTATAGGACTACATACTATAGGGCTACATACTATAGGACTACATACTATAGGACTACATACTATAGGACTACATACTATAGGACTACATACTATAGGACTACAGGGCTCCATACTATAGGACTACATACTATAGGACTACATACTATAGGACTACATACTATAGGACTACATACTATAGGACTACATACTATAGGACTACATACTATAGGACTACATACTATAGGACTACATACTATAGGACTACATACTATAGGACTACATACTATAGGACTACATACTATAGGACTACATACTATAGGACTACATACTATAGGACTACATACTATAGGACTACATACTATAGGACTACACACTATAGGGCTCCATACTATAGGACTACATACTATAGGGCTCCATACTATAGGGCTACATACTATAGGACTACATACTATAGGGCTACATACTATAGGGCCACATACTATAGGACTACATACTATAGGGCTACATACTATAGGGCTCCCATACTATAGGACTACATACTATAGGACTACATACTATGGGCTACATACTATAGAACTATATACTATAGGACTACATACTATAGGGCTACATACTATAGAACTATATACTATAGGACTACATACTATAGGGCTACATACTATAGGACTACATACTATAGGGCTCCATACTATAGGACTACATACTATAGGGCTACATACTATAGGACTACATACTATAGGACTACATACTATAGGGCTACATACTATAGGACTATATACTATAGGACTACATACTATAGGGCTACATACTATAGGACTACATACTATAGGACTACATACTATAGGGCTACATACTATAGGACTATATACTATAGGACTACATACTATAGGACTACATACTATAGGGCTACATACTATAGGACTATATAATATAGGACTACATACTATAGGGGCTACAAACTATAGGACTATATACTAAAGGACTACATACTATAGGACTACATACTATAGGGCTACATACTATAGGACTACATACTATAGGACTACATACTATAGGACTACATACTATAGGGTTACACACTATAGGACTACATACTATAGGGTTACATACTATAGGACTCCATACTATAGGACTACATACTATAGGGGCTACATACTATAGGGCTACATACTATAGGACTACATACTATAGGGTTACACACTATAGGACTACATACTATAGGGCTACATACTATAGGGTTACATACTGTAGGACTACATACTATAGGGCTACATACTATAGGGCTACATACTATAGGACTACATACTATAGGGCTACATACTATAGGACTACATACTATAGGGCTACATACTATAGAACTATATACTATAGGACTACATACTATAGGGCTACATACTATAGAACTATATACTATAGGACTACATACTATAGGGCTACATACTATAGGACTACATACTATAGGACTATATACTATAGGACTACATACTATAGGGCTACATCCTATAGGACTACATACTATAGGACTACATACTATAGGACTACATACTATAGGACTACATACTATAGGGACTACACACTATAGGACTACATACTATAGGGCTCCATACTATAGGACTACATACTATAGGGCTCCATACTATAGGGCTACATACTATAGGACTACATACTATAGGACTACATACTATAGGGCTACATACTATAGGACTACATACTATGGGGCTACATACTATAGGGCTCCACATACTATAGGACTACATACTATAGGACTACATACTATAGGGCTACATACTATAGAACTATATACTATAGGACTACATACTATAGGGCTACATACTATAGAACTATATACTATAGGACTACATACTATAGGGCTACATACTATAGGGACTACATACTATAGGACTATATACTATAGGATTACATACTATAGGGCTACATACTATAGGACTACATACTATAGGACTACATACTATAGGGCTACATACTATAGGACTATATACTATAGGACTACATACTATAGGGCTACATACTATAGGACTACATACTATAGGACTACATACTATAGGGCTACATACTATAGGACTATATACTATAGGACTACATACTATAGGACTACATACTATAGGACCACATACTATAGGGCTACATACTATAGGACTATATACTATAGGGCTACATACTATAGGACTATATACTATAGGACTACATACTATAGGACTACATACTATAGGGCTACATACTATAGGACTACATACTATAGGACTACATACTATAGGACTACATACTATAGGGTTACACACTATAGGACTACATACTATAGGGTTACATACTATAGGACTCCATACTATAGGACTACATACTATAGGGCTACATACTATAGGGCTACATACTATAGGACTACATACTATAGGGTTACACACTATAGGACTACATACTATAGGGCTACATACTATAGGGTTACATACTGTAGGACTACATACTATAGGGCTACATACTATAGGGCTACATACTATAGGGCTACATACTATAGGACTACATACTATAGGGCTACATACTATAGGACTACATACTATAGGGTTACATACTATAGGGCTACATACTATAGGACTACATACTATAGGGCTCCATACTATAGGACTACATACTATAGGGCTACATACTATAGGGCTACATACTATAGGACTACATACTATAGGGCTACATACTATAGGGCTACATACTATAGGACTACATACTATAGGACTACTTACTATAGGGGCTACATACTATAGGGCTACATACTATAGGACTACATCCTATAGGGACCTACATACTATAGGGCTCCATACTATAGGGCTACATACTATAGGACTACATCCTATAGGACTACATACTATAGGGCTCCATACTATAGGACTATAGGACTACAGGACTACATACTATAGGACTACATACTATAGGGCTACATACAATAGGACTACATACTATAGGACTACATACTATAGGACTACATACTATAGGGCTCCATACTATAGGACTACATACTATAGGGCTCCATACTATAGGACTACATACTATAGGACTACATACTATAGGACTACATACTATAGGACTACATCCTATAGGACTACACACTATAGGACTACATACTATAGGGCTACATACTATAGGACTACATACTATAGGACTACATACTATAGGACTACATACTATAGGACTACATACTATAGGACTACATACTATAGGACTACAGGGGCTCCATACTATAGGACTACATCCTATAGGACTACACACTATAGGACTACATACTATAGGGCTACATACTACAGGGCTACATACTATAGGACTACATACTATAGGACTACATACTATAGGACTACAGGGCTCCATACTATAGGACTACATCCTATAGGACTACACACTATAGGACTACATACTATAGGGCTACATACTATAGGGCTACATACTATAGGACTACATACTATAGGACTATATACTATAGGACTACATACTATAGGACTATATACTATAGGGCTACATACTACAGGGCTCCATACTATAGGACTACATCCTATAGGGACTACATACTATAGGACTATATACTATAGGACTACATACTATAGGACTATATACTATAGGGCTACATACTACAGGACTACACACTATAGGACTACATACTATAGGGCTACATACTATAGGGACTACATACTATAGGGCTCCATACTATAGGGCTACATACTATAGGGCTACATACTATAGGACTACATACTATAGGGCTACATACTATAGGGCTACATACTACAGGGCTACATACTATAGGGCTACATACTATAGGACTACATACTATAGGGCTACATACTATAGGACTACATACTACAGGGCTACATACTATAGGGCTACATACTATAGGACTACATACTATAGGACTACATCCTATAGGACTACATACTATAGGGCTACATACTATAGGGTTACATACTATAGGACTACATACTATAGGACTACATACTATAGGACTACATACTATAGGACTTACATACTATAGGACTACATACTATAGGACTACATACTATAGGACTACATACTATAGGACTACATACTATAGGACTACATACTATAGGATTACATACTATAGGGCTACATACTACAGGACTACACACTATAGGACTACAGGGCTCCATACTATAGGACTACATACTATAGGACTACATACTATAGGGCTACATACTACAGGACTACACACTATAGGGCTACATACTATAGGGCTACATACTATAGGACTACATACTACAGGACTACATACTATAGGGCTACATACTATAGGACTACATACTATAGGGCTCCATACTATAGGGCTACATACTATAGGGCTACATACTATAGGACTACATACTATAGGGCTATAGGACTACAGGACTACATACTATAGGACTCACACTATAGGACTACATACTATAGGGCTACATACTATAGGACTACATACTATAGGACTACATACTATAGGGACTACATACTATAGGACTACATACTATAGGACTACAGGGCTCCATACTATAGGACTACATACTATAGGACTACATACTATAGGACTACATACTATAGGACTACATACTATAGGACTACAGGGCTCCATACTATAGGACTACATACTATAGGACTATATACTATAGGACTACATACTATAGGACTACATACTATAGGACTACATACTATAGGAGCTACATACTATAGGACTACATACTATAGGACTACATACTATAGGACTACATACTATAGGACTACATACTATAGGACTACAGGGCTCCATACTATAGGACTACAAGCATACTATAGGACTACATACTATAGGACTACATACTATAGGACTACATACTATAGGACTACATACTATAGGACTACATACTATAGGACTACATACTATAGGACTACATACTATAGGACTACATACTATAGGACTACATACTATAGGACTACATACTATAGGACTACATACTATAGGACTACATACTATAGGACTACATACTATAGGACTACACACTATAGGGCTCCATACTATAGGACTACATACTATAGGGCTCCATACTATAGGGCTACATACTATAGGACTACATACTATAGGGCTACATACTATAGGGCTACATACTATAGGACTACATACTATAGGGCTACATACTATAGGGCTCCATACTATAGGACTACATACTATAGGACTACATACTATAGGGCTACATACTATAGAACTATATACTATAGGACTACATACTATAGGGCTACATACTATAGAACTATATACTATAGGGCTACATACTATAGGGCTACATACTATAGGACTAGGGCGGCAGGTAGCTTAGTGGTTAAGAGCGTTGTGCCAGTAACCGAAAGGTCGCTGGTTCTAATCCCCGAGCCGACTAGGTGAAAAATCTGTCGATGTGCCCTTGAGCAAGGCACTTAACCCTAATTGCTCCTGTAAGTCGCTCTGGATAAGAGCGTCTGCTAAATGACCAATTATTTATTTATTTTATTATTTGACTACATACTATAGGGCTCCATACTATAGGACTACATACTATAGGGCTACATACTATAGGACTACATACTATAGGACTACATACTATAGGGCTACATACTATAGGACTATATACTATAGGACTACATACTATAGGGCTACATACTATAGGACTACATACTATAGGACTACATACTATAGGGCTACATACTATAGGACTATATACTATAGGACTACATACTATAGGACTACATACTATAGGGCTACATACTATAGGACTATATAATATAGGACTACATACTATAGGGCTACAAACTATAGGACTATATACTAAAGGACTACATACTATAGGACTACATACTATAGGGCTACATACTATAGGACTACATACTATAGGACTACATACTATAGGACTACATACTATAGGGTTACACACTATAGGACTACATACTATAGGGTTACATACTATAGGACTCCATACTATAGGACTACATACTATAGGGCTACATACTATAGGGCTACATACTATAGGACTACATACTATAGGGTTACACACTATAGGACTACATACTATAGGGCTACATACTATAGGGTTACATACTGTAGGACTACATACTATAGGGCTACATACTATAGGGCTACATACTATAGGACTACATACTATAGGGCTACATACTATAGGACTACATAATATAGGGTTACATACTATAGGGCTACATACTATAGGACTACATACTATAGGGCTCCATACTATAGGCTACATACTATAGGGCTACATACTATAGGACTACATACTATAGGGCTACATACTATAGGGCTACATACTACAGGGCTACATACTATAGGGCTACATACTATAGGACTACATACTATAGGGCTACATACTATAGGACTACATACTACAGGGCTACATACTATAGGGCTACATACTATAGGACTACATACTATAGGGCTACATACTATAGGACTATATACTATAGGACTACATACTATAGGACTACATACTATAGAGACTACATACTATAGGACTACAGGGCTCCATACTATAGGACTACATCCTATAGGACTACATACTATAGGACTATATACTATAGGACTACATACTATAGGACTATATACTATAGGGCTACATACTACAGGACTACACACTATAGGACTACATACTATAGGGCTACATACTATAGGACTACATACTATAGGGCTACATACTACAGGGCTACATACTATAGGGCTACATACTATAGGACTACATACTATAGGGCTACATACTATAGGGACTACATACTACAGGGCTACATACTATAGGGCTACATACTATAGGACTACATACTATAGGGCTACATACTATAGGACTATATACTATAGGACTACATACTATAGGGCTACAGACTATAGGACTACATACTATAGGACTACATCCTATAGGACTACATACTATAGGACTACATACTATAGGACTACATACTATAGGACTATATACTATAGGGCTACAGGGCTCCATACTATAGGACTACATCCTATAGGACTACATACTATAGGACTACATACTATAGGACTACATACTATAGGACTATATACTATAGGGCTACATACTACAGGACTACACACTATAGGGCTACATACTATAGGGCTACATACTATAGGACTACATACTACAGGACTACATACTATAGGGCTACATACTATAGGACTACATACTATAGGGCTCCATACTATAGGACTACATACTATAGGGCTCCATACTATAGGGCTACATACTATAGGGCTACATACTATAGGACTACATACTATAGGGCTACATACTATAGGGCTACATACTACAGGGCTACATACTATAGGGCTACATACTATAGGACTACATACTATAGGGCTACATACTATAGGACTACATACTACAGGGCTACATACTATAGGGCTACATACTATAGGACTACATACTATAGGACTACATCCTATAGGACTACATACTATAGGGCTACATACTATAGGGTTACATACTATAGGACTACATACTATAGGACTACATACTATAGGACTACATACTATAGGACTACATACTATAGGACTACATACTATAGGACTACATACTATAGGACTACATACTATAGGACTACATACTATAGGACTACATACTATAGGATTACATACTATAGGGCTACATACTACAGGACTACACACTATAGGACTACAGGGCTCCATACTATAGGACTACATACTATAGGACTACATACTATAGGGCTACATACTACAAGGACTACACACTATAGGGCTACATACTATAGGGCTACATACTATAGGACTACATACTACAGGACTACATACTATAGGGCTACATACTATAGGACTACATACTATAGGGCTCCATACTATAGGGCTACATACTATAGGGCTACATACTATAGGACTACATACTATAGGGCTATAGGACTACAGGACTACATACTATAGGACTACACACTATAGGACTACATACTATAGGGCTACATACTATAGGACTACATACTATAGGACTACATACTATAGGACTACATACTATAGGACTACATACTATAGGACTACAGGGCTCCATACTATAGGACTACATACTATAGGACTACATACTATAGGACTACATACTATAGGACTACATACTATAGGACTACAGGGCTCCATACTATAGGACTACATACTATAGGACTATATACTATAGGACTACATACTATAGGACTACATACTATAGGACTACATACTATAGGGCTACATACTATAGGACTACATACTATAGGACTACATACTATAGGACTACATACTATAGGACTACAGGGCTCCATACTATAGGACTACATACTATAGGACTACATACTATAGGACTACATACTATAGGACTACATACTATAGGACTACATACTATAGGACTACATACTATAGGACTACATACTATAGGACTACATACTATAGGACTACATACTATAGGACTACATACTATAGGACTACATACTATAGGACTACATACTATAGGACTACATACTATAGGACTACATACTATAGGACTACATACTATAGGACTACACACTATAGGGCTCCATACTATAGGACTACATACTATAGGGCTCCATACTATAGGGCTACATACTATAGGACTACATACTATAGGGCTACATACTATAGGGCTACATACTATAGGACTACATACTATAGGGCTACATACTATAGGGCTCCATACTATAGGACTACATACTATAGGACTACATACTATAGGGCTACATACTATAGAACTATATACTATAGGACTACATACTATAGGGCTACATACTATAGAACTATATACTATAGGACTACATACTATAGGGCTACATACTATAGGACTACATACTATAGGGCTCCATACTATAGGACTACATACTATAGGGCTACATACTATAGGACTACATACTATAGGACTACATACTATAGGGCTACATACTATAGGACTATATACTATAGGACTACATACTATAGGGCTACATACTATAGGACTACATACTATAGGACTACATACTATAGGGCTACATACTATAGGACTATATACTATAGGACTACATACTATAGGACTACATACTATAGGGCTACATACTATAGGACTATATAATATAGGACTACATACTATAGGGCTACAAACTATAGGACTATATACTAAAGGACTACATACTATAGGACTACATACTATAGGGCTACATACTATAGGACTACATACTATAGGACTACATACTATAGGACTACATACTATAGGGCTACATACTATAGGACTACATACTATAGGGCTACATACTACAGGGCTACATACTATAGGGCTACATACTATAGGACTACATACTATAGGGCTACATACTATAGGACTACATACTACAGGGCTACATACTATAGGGCTACATACTATAGGACTACATACTATAGGGCTACATACTATAGGACTATATACTATAGGACTACATACTATAGGGCTACAGACTATAGGACTACATACTATAGGACTACATCCTATAGGACTACATACTATAGGACTACATACTATAGGACTACATACTATAGGACTATATACTATAGGGCTACAGGGCTCCATACTATAGGACTACATCCTATAGGACTACATACTATAGGACTACATACTATAGGACTACATACTATAGGACTATATACTATAGGGCTACATACTACAGGACTACACACTATAGGGCTACATACTATAGGGCTACATACTATAGGACTACATACTACAGGACTACATACTATAGGGCTACATACTATAGGACTACATACTATAGGGCTCCATACTATAGGGCTACATACTATAGGGCTACATACTATAGGACTACATACTATAGGGCTATAGGACTACAGGACTACATACTATAGGACTACATACTATAGGACTACATACTATAGGACTACATACTATAGGGCTCCATACTATAGGACTACATACTATAGGACTACATACTATAGGACTACATCCTATATGACTACACACTATAGGACTACATACTATAGGGCTACATACTATAGGACTACATACTATAGGGCTACATACTATAGGACTACATACTATAGGACTACATACTATAGGACTACAGGGCTCCATACTATAGGACTACATACTATAGGACTACATACTATAGGACTACATACTATAGGACTACATACTATAGGACTACAGGGCTGCATACTATAGGACTACATACTATAGGGCTACATACTATAGGACTACATACTATAGGACTACATACTATAGGACTACATACTATAGGACTACATACTATAGGACTATAGGGCTCCATACTATAGGACTACATACTATAGGACTACATACTATAGGACTACATCCTATATGACTACACACTATAGGACTACATACTATAGGGCTACATACTATAGGACTACATACTATAGGGCTACATACTATAGGACTACATACTATAGGACTACATACTATAGGACTACAGGGCTCCATACTATAGGACTACATACTATAGGACTACATACTATAGGACTACATACTATAGGGCTACATACTATAGGACTACATACTATAGGACTACATCCTATAGGACTACATACTATAGGACTACATACTATAGGACTACATACTATAGGACTACAGGGCTCCATACTATAGGACTACATCCTATAGGACTACATACTATAGGACTACATACTATAGGACTACATACTATAGGACGACATACTATAGGACTATATACTATAGGGCTACATACTACAGGACTACACACTATAGGGCTACATACTATAGGGCTACATACTATAGGAATACATACTACAGGACTACATACTATAGGGCTACATACTATAGGACTACATACTATAGGGCTCCATACTATAGGGCTACATACTATAGGGCTACATACTATAGGACTACATACTATAGGGCTACATACTATAGGGCTACATACTACAGGGCTACATACTATAGGGCTACATACTATAGGACTACATACTATAGGGCTACATACTATAGGACTACATACTACAGGGCTACATACTATAGGGCTACATACTATAGGACTACATACTATAGGACTACATACTACAGGGCTACATACTATAGGGCTACATACTATAGGACTACATACTATAGGGCTCCATACTATAGGACTACATACTATAGGACTACATACTACAGGACTACATACTATAGGGCTACATACTATAGTACTACATACTATAGGACTATATACTATAGGACTACATACTATAGGGCTCCATACTATAGGACTACATACTATAGGGCTACATACTATAGGACTACATACTACAGGGCTAAATACTATAGGGCTACATACTATAGGGCTACATACTATAGGACTACATACTATAGGGCTACATACTATAGAACTATATACTATAGGACTACATACTATAGGGCTACATACTATAGGACTACATACTATAGGGCTCCATACTATAGGACTACATACTATAGGGCTACATACTATAGGACTACATACTATAGGACTACATACTATAGGGCTACATACTATAGGACTATATACTATAGGACTACATACTATAGGGCTACATACTATAGGACTACATACTATAGACTACATACTATAGGGCTACATACTATAGGACTATATACTATAGGACTACATACTATAGGACTACATACTATAGGGCTACATACTATAGGACTATATAATATAGGACTACATACTATAGGGCTACAAACTATATGACTATATACTAAAGGACTACATACTATAGGACTACATACTATAGGGCTACATACTATAGGACTACATACTATAGGACTACATACTATAGGACTACATACTATAGGGTTACACACTATAGGACTACATACTATAGGGTTACATACTATAGGACTCCATACTATAGGACTACATACTATAGGGCTACATACTATAGGGCTACATACTATAGGACTACATACTATAGGGTTACACACTATAGGACTACATACTATAGGGCTACATACTATAGGGTTACATACTGTAGGACTACATACTATAGGGCTACATACTATAGGGCTACATACTATAGGACTACATACTATAGGGCTACATACTATAGGACTACATACTATAGGGTTACATACTATAGGGCTACATACTATAGGACTACATACTATAGGGCTCCATACTATAGGGCTACATACTATAGGGCTACATACTATAGGACTACATACTATAGGGCTACATACTATAGGGCTACATACTACAGGGCTACATACTATAGGGCTACATACTATAGGACTACATACTATAGGGCTACATACTATAGGACTACATACTACAGGGCTACATACTATAGGGCTACATACTATAGGACTACATACTATAGGGCTACATACTATAGGACTATATACTATAGGACTACATACTATAGGACTACATACTATAGGACTACATACTATAGGACTACAGGGCTCCATACTATAGGACTACATCCTATAGGACTACATACTATAGGACTATATACTATAGGACTACATACTATAGGACTATATACTATAGGGCTACATACTACAGGACTACACACTATAGGACTACATACTATAGGGCTACATACTATAGGACTACATACTATAGGGCTACATACTACAGGGCTACATACTATAGGGCTACATACTATAGGACTACATACTATAGGGCTACATACTATAGGACTACATACTACAGGGCTACATACTATAGGGCTACATACTATAGGACTACATACTATAGGGCTACATACTATAGGACTATATACTATAGGACTACATACTATAGGGCTACAGACTATAGGACTACATACTATAGGACTACATCCTATAGGACTACATACTATAGGACTACATACTATAGGACTACATACTATAGGACTATATACTATAGGGCTACAGGGCTCCATACTATAGGACTACATCCTATAGGACTACATACTATAGGACTACATACTATAGGACTACATACTATAGGACTATATACTATAGGGCTACATACTACAGGACTACACACTATAGGGCTACATACTATAGGGCTACATACTATAGGACTACATACTACAGGACTACATACTATAGGGCTACATACTATAGGACCACATACTATAGGGCTCCATACTATAGGGCTACATACTATAGGGCTACATACTATAGGACTACATACTATAGGGCTATAGGACTACAGGACTACATACTATAGGACTACATACTATAGGACTACATACTATAGGACTACATACTATAGGGCTCCATACTATAGGACTACATACTATAGGACTACATACTATAGGACTACATCCTATATGACTACACACTATAGGACTACATACTATAGGGCTACATACTATAGGACTACATACTATAGGGCTACATACTATAGGACTACATACTATAGGACTACATACTATAGGACTACAGGGCTCCATACTATAGGACTACATACTATAGGACTACATACTATAGGACTACATACTATAGGACTACATACTATAGGACTACAGGGCTCCATACTATAGGACTACATACTATAGGGCTACATACTATAGGACTACATACTATAGGACTACATACTATAGGACTACATACTATAGGACTACATACTATAGGACTATAGGGCTCCATACTATAGGACTACATACTATAGGACTACATACTATAGGACTACATCCTATATGACTACACACTATAGGACTACATACTATAGGGCTACATACTATAGGACTACATACTATAGGGCTACATACTATAGGACTACATACTATAGGACTACATACTATAGGACTACAGGGCTCCATACTATAGGACTACATACTATAGGACTACATACTATAGGACTACATACTATAGGGCTACATACTATAGGACTACATACTATAGGACTACATCCTATAGGACTACATACTATAGGACTACATACTATAGGACTACATACTATAGGACTACAGGGCTCCATACTATAGGACTACATCCTATAGGACTACATACTATAGGACTACATACTATAGGACTACATACTATAGGACGACATACTATAGGAATATATACTATAGGGCTACATACTACAGGACTACACACTATAGGGCTACATACTATAGGGCTACATACTATAGGAATACATACTACAGGACTACATACTATAGGGCTACATACTATAGGACTACATACTATAGGGCTCCATACTATAGGGCTACATACTATAGGGCTACATACTATAGGACTACATACTATAGGGCTACATACTATAGGGCTACATACTACAGGGCTACATACTATAGGGCTACATACTATAGGACTACATACTATAGGGCTACATACTATAGGACTACATACTACAGGGCTACATACTATAGGGCTACATACTATAGGACTACATACTATAGGACTACATACTACAGGGCTACATACTATAGGGCTACATACTATAGGACTACATACTATAGGGCTCCATACTATAGGACTACATACTATAGGGACTACATACTACAGGACTACATACTATAGGGCTACATACTATAGTACTACATACTATAGGACTATATACTATAGGACTACATACTATAGGGCTCCATACTATAGGACTACATACTATAGGGCTACATACTATAGGACTACATACTACAGGGCTAAATACTATAGGGCTACATACTATAGGGCTACATACTATAGGACTACATACTATAGGGCTACATACTACAGGACTACATACTACAGGGCTACATACTATAGGGCTACATACTATAGGACTACACACTATAGGACTACATCCTATAGGACTACATACTATAGGGCTCCATACTATAGGACTACATACTACAGGACTACATACTATAGGACTATAGGACTACATACTATAGGACTACATACTATAGGGCTACATACTATAGGGCTACATACTATAGGACTACATACTATAGGGCTCAATACTATAGGACTACATACTATAGGACTACATACTATAGGACTACATACTATAGGGCTACATACTATAGGACTACATACTATAGGACTACATACTATAGGACTACATACTATAGGGCTACATACTATAGGGCTACATACTATAGGGCTACATACTATAGGACTACATACTATAGGACTACATACTACAGGACTACATACTATAGGACTACACACTATAGGACTACATACTATAGGACTACATACTATAGGGCTACATACTATAGGACTACATACTATAGGACTACATACTATAGGGCTACATACTATAGGGCTACATACTATAGGGCTACATACTATATGACTACATACTATAGGACTACATACTATAGGACTATAGGGCTACATACTATAGGACTACATACTATAGGACTACATACTATAGGGTTACATACTATAGGGCTACATACTATAGGACTATATACTATAGGGCTACATACTATAGGACTACATACTATAGGACTACATACTATAGGGTTACATACTATAGGGCTACATACTATAGGACTATATACTATAGGGCTACATACTATAGGACTACATACTATAGGACTACATACTATAGGGCTCCATACTATAGGACTACATACTATAGGACTACATACTATAGGGCTCCATACTATAGGACTACATACTATAGGACTACATACTATAGGGCTACATACTATAGGGCTACATACTATAGGGCTACATACTATAGGACTACATACTATAGGACTACATACTATAGGACTACATACTATAGGACTACATACTATAGGACTACATACTATAGGACTACATACTATAGGACTACATACTATAGGGCTACATACTATAGGGCTACATACTATAGGACTACATACTATAGGACTACATACTATAGGACTACATACTATAGGGCTACATACTATAGGGTTACATACTATAGGGCTACATACTATAGGACTATATACTATAGGACTACATACTATAGGACTACATACTATAGGGCTACATACTATAGGACTACATACTATAGGGCTACATACTACAGGGCTACATACTATAGGGCTACATACTATAGGGCTACATACTACAGGGCTACATACTATAGGACTACATACTATAGGACTACATACTATAGGACTACATACTATAGGGTTCCATACTATAGGACTACATACTATAGGACTACATACTATAGGACTACATACTATAGGACTACATACTATAGGGCTACATACTACAGGGCTACATACTATAGGGCTACATACTATAGGGCTACATACTATAGGACTACATACTATAGGACTACATACTATAGGACTACATACTATAGGACTACATACTATAGGACTACATACTATAGGACTACATACTATAGGACTACATACTATAGGGCTACATACTATAGGGCTACATACTATAGGACTATATACTATAGGGCTACATACTATAGGACTACATACTATAGGACTACACACTATAGGACTACATACTATAGGGCTCCATACTATAGGACTACATACTATAGGGTTACATACTGTAGGACTACATACTATAGGACTACATACTATAGGGTTACATACTGTAGGACTACATACTATAGGACTACATACTATAGGGTTACATACTATAGGACTACATACTATAGGACTACATACTATAGGACTACATACTATAGGACTACACACTATAGGATTACATACTATAGGGCTCCA
Source organism: Coregonus clupeaformis (assembly GCF_020615455.1). Classification (NCBI taxonomy): domain Eukaryota; kingdom Metazoa; phylum Chordata; class Actinopteri; order Salmoniformes; family Salmonidae; genus Coregonus; species Coregonus clupeaformis. Next base: position 777,558 of record NC_059220.1, read on the forward strand.
TACTATAGGGCTCCATACCATAGGACTACATACCATAGGACTACATACTACAGGACTACATACTATAGGGTTACACACTGTAGGACTACAAACTATAGGAAAGGCAGGTCAACAGTGTGCTAGTGTGTGTGCAATTTAACAGTTATTCTGTTGCCAACATCAAACCATTACTCTCTTTGGCAGCTGTTTAAAATGGTGTGTACGCTAATGTGTTGGTGTGTGTGCGGATGCACATGCGTTTGCCTGTTCATGTTTGTGTGTGCTTGCGATCACATGTGTGTGTGTGCTTGCGATCACGTGTGTGTGTGCTTGCGATCACATGTGTGTGTGTGGAGATGTGTGTGTGCATGCTTAATATAAAATGAAGCTCATTACAAGGGGTCCAATTAAGGACTAATTAAGATCCTAATGTCTGGTTCTATTTTATTGATTATGAAATCAATTAGGTGAAATTAGTAGTTCTGCTAATTAAGTATGTCAATGCCTTGCGTCCCAAAAGTCACCCTATTCCCTATAGAGTGTACTAGTTTTAACCAATAGGGCACGATGCAGGAAATAGGGTGCCATTTGGGACTCTTAAGTGTCAGTGTTGCAGAGGCATCAAACCTGTGTTATTTATTTAAACAGCAGCTGTAGAGATGAATCACAGGAATAACGAGGGATGTAGAAGATCAAACTGTGTATAGATATGAGTAGGGGTAAAGATAGGAGACCTGAGGCACTATGATGTTCTTGTCTGATGATGCTGACAGACAGAATAGAATTCTACTCATGTTGAAAAAATACTTGATAGAGCTTCTGATGTTAAATTCAGTACTCATGTTAAATATTCAGTGGAAAAACGGAATGTTAAAAGACTCGCTGTACAAAGGACTGCACAGAAGGTTGTTATACAGAAGAGATGTCCCAAATGGCACGTTGTTCCCTATCTACTGCTGCCCTATGGACACTATAAAGGGAATAGGGTGCCATTTCAAATCAAATCAAATCAAATTGTATTGGTCACATGCGCCGAATACAACAGGTGCAGACATTACAGTGAAATGCTTACTTACAGCCCTTAACCAACAGTGCATTTATTTTAAACAAAAAAAGTAAGAATAAAACAACAACAAAAAAAGTGTTGAGAAAAAAAGAGCAGAAGTAAAATAAAGTGACAGTAGGGAGGCTATATATACAGGGGGGTACCGTTGCAGAGTCAATGTGCGGGGGCACCGGCTAGTTGAGGTAGTTGAGGTAATATGTACATGTGGGTAGAGTTAAAGTGACTATGCATAAATACTTAACAGAGTAGCAGCAGCGTAAAAAGGATGGGGTGGGGGGGCAGTGCAAATAGTCCGGGTAGCCATGATTAGCTGTTCAGGAGTCTTATGGCTTGGGGGTAGAAGCTGTTGAGAAGTCTTTTGGACCTAGACTTGGCACTCCGGTACCGCTTGCCGTGCGGTAGCAGAGAGAACAGTCTAGGGTGGCTGGAGTCTTTGACAATTTTGAGGGCCTTCCTCTGACACCGCCTGGTATAGAGGTCCTGGATGGCAGGACTACATACTTGGGACGCAACCTCTGTTAGTATGCTGTACAGTCTGTTAGTATGCTGTACAGTCTGTTAGTATGCTGTACAGTCTGTTAGTATGCTGTACAGTCTGTTAGTATGCTGTACAGTCTGTTAGATCGCTGTACAGTCTGTTAGATCGCTGTACAGTCTGTTAGTATGCTGTACAGTCTGTTAGTATGCTGTACAGTCTGTTAGTATGCTGTACAGTCTGTTAGTATGCTGTACAGTCTGTTAGATCGCTGTACAGTCTGTTAGATCGCTGTACAGTCTGTTAGATCGCTGCACAGTCTGTTAGATCGCTGTACAGTCTGTTAGATCGCTGTACAGTCTGTTAGATCGCTGTACAGTCTGTTAGTATGCTGTACAGTCTGTTAGATCGCTGTACAGTCTGTTAGATCGCTGTACAGTCTGTTAGTATGCTGTACAGTCTGTTAGATCGCTGTACAGTCTGTTAGATCGCTGTACATTCTGTTAGATCGCTGTACAGTCTGTTAGATCGCTGTACAGTCTGTTAGATCGCTGTACAGTCTGTTAGATCGCTGTACAGTCTGTTAGATCGCTGTACAGTCTGTTAGATCGCTGTACAGTCTGTTAGTATGCTGTACAGTCTGTTAGATCGCTGTACAGTCTGTTAGTATGCTGTACAGTCTGTTAGATCGCTGTACAGTCTGTTAGTATGCTGTACAGTCTGTTAGATCGCTGTACAGTCTGATAGTATGCTGTACAGTCTGTTAGTATGCTGTACAGTCTGTTAGTATGCTGTACATTCTGTTAGTATGCTGTACAGTCTGTTAGATCGCTGTACAGTCTGTTAGTATGCTGTACAGTCTGTTAGATCGCTGTACAGTCTGTTAGATCGCTGTACAGTCTGTTAGTATGCTGTACAGTCTGTTAGATCGCTGTACAGTCTGTTAGTATGCTGTACAGTCTGTTAGTATGCTGTACAGTCTGTTAGTATGCTGTACAGTCTGTTAGATCGCTGTACATTCTGTTAGTATGCTGTACAGTCTGTTAGTATGCTGTACAGTCTGTTAGTATGTTGTACAGACTGTTAGTATGCTGTACATTCTGTTAGTATGCTGTACAGTCTGTTAGTATGCTGTACAGTCTGTTAGTATGCTGTACAGTCTGTTAGATCGCTGTACAGTCTGTTAGTATGCTGTACAGTCTGTTAGTATGCTGTACAGTCTGTTAGATCGCTGTACAGTCTGTTAGTATGCTGTACAGTCTGTTAGATCGCTGTACAGTCTGTTAGATCGCTGTACAGTCTGTTAGTATGCTGTACAGTCTGTTAGTATGCTGTACAGTCTGTTAGTATGCTGTACAGTCTGTTAGATCGCTGTACAGTCTGTTAGTATGCTGTACAGTCTGTTAGATCGCTGTACAGTCTGTTAGTATGCTGTACAGTCTGTTAGATCGCTGTACAGTCTGTTAGATCGCTGTACAGTCTGTTAGTATGCTGTACAGTCTGTTAGATCGCTGTACAGTCTGTTAGTATGCTGTACAGTCTGTTAGTATGCTGTACAGTCTGTTAGTATGCTGTACAGTCTGTTAGTATGCTGTACAGTCTGTTAGTATGCTGTACAGTCTGTTAGTATGCGCATCACAGAGGCAGCACAGCTGCAGCAGCATGGCCCATCTGATACTGGTTCACAGAGCAGTTTAGTCCATTAAACAGACCTATTGTTGCCTTAACAAGACTTCCTGTTGTTTTAACAAGACTTCCTGCTGCCTTAATACACTTCCTGCTGCCTTAACAAGACTTAATGTTGCCTTAACGAGACTTCCTGCTGCCCTAACGAACTTCCTGTTGCTTTAACCAGACTTCCTGTTGCCTTAACAGACTTCCTGTTGCCTTAACACATGCCTGTTGCCTGGTCGGCCTGTCTTTCGCACACAAATACTAACAGGAGCAAACAGGAGGTCCCTAGTTCCTGGGCGTGTTCAACATGGCACCCCATTCCCTCAAAAGTGTTGCCTGAAGACTCATAATGAATTGAATTCCATTGCTCTATCTATCGATATTGTGATGAGGTGTGAATGACGGAGTCAGGAGCAGGAGGTAAAACACAGAAATCAAGAGTTTATTCAGTGTCCAATAATGTAGCGCATTTAGTGACAGAAGGAAACTAGCACAAGGGAAAATCAACCTTGGCTGCATACAAGTAATGAGTAGCTCAACCCAGCTACTCACTCTCACAACAAACAATCACTCACAAAGGACAAGGGGGGCAGAGGGAACACTTATACACAGATTAATGAGGGAATGAGTCCCAGGTGTGTGTGATTGACAAGACAAGACAAATGGAGTGATGATAAATGGAGCGGTAGTGGCTAGTAAGCTGGTGACGACGAACGCCGAAACCTGCCCGAGCAAGGAGGAGGGGCAGCCTCGGCTGGATTCGTGACAGATACAGTGGGGAGAACAAGTATTTGATACACTGCCGATTTTGCAGATTTTCCTACTTACAAAGCATGTAGAGGTCTGTGATTTTTATCATAGGTACACTTCAACTGTGAGAGACGGAATCTAAAACAAAAATCCAGAAAATCACATTGTATGATTTTTAAGTAATTAATTTGCATTTTATTGCATGACATAAGTATTTGATCACCTACCAACCCAGTAAGAATTCCGGCTCTCACAGACCTGTTAGTTTTTCTTTAAGAAGCCCTCCTGTTCTCCACTCATTACCTGTATTAACTGCACCTGTTTGAACTCGTTACCTGTATAAAAGACACCTGTCCACACACTCAATCAAACAGACTCCAACCTCTCCACAACGGCCAAGACCAGAGAGCTGTGTAAGGACATCAGGGATAAAATTGTAGACCTGCACAAGGCTGGGATGGGCTACAGGACAATAGGCAAGCAGCTTGGTGAGAAGGCAAACACTGTTGGCGGAATTATTAGAAAATGGAAGAAGTTCAAGATGACGGTTAATCACCCTCGGTCTGGGGCTCCATGCAAGATCTTACCTCGTGGGGCATCAATGATCATGAGGAAGGTGAGGGATCAGCCCAGAACTACACGGCAGGACCTGGTCAATGACCTGAAGAGAGCTGGGACCACAGTCTCAAAGAAAACCATTAGTAACACACTACGCCGTCATGGATTAAAATCCTGCAGCGCACGCAAGGTCCCCCTGCTCAAGCCAGCGCATGTCCAGGCCCGTCTGAAGTTTGCCAATGACCATCTGGATGATCCAGAGGAGGAATGGGAGAAGGTCATGTGGTCTGATGAGACAAAAATAGAGCTTTTGGTCTAAACTCCACTCGCCGTGTTTGGAGGAAGAAGAAGGATGAGTACAACCCCAAGAACACCATCCCAACCGTGAAGCATGGAGGTGAAACATCATTCTTTGGGGATGCTTTTCTGCAAAGGGGACAGGACGACTGCACCGTATTGAGGGGAGGATGGATGGGGCCATGTATCGCGAGATCTTGGCCAACAACCTCCTTCCCTCAGTAAGAGCATTGAAGATGGGTCGTGGCTGGGTCTTCCAGCATGACAATGACCCGAAACACACAGCCAGGGCAACTAAGGAGTGGCTCCGTAAGAAGCATCTCAAGGTCCTGGAGTGGCCTAGCCAGTCTCCAGACCTGAACCCAATAGAACATCTTTGGAGGGAGCTGAAAGTCCGTATTGCCCAGCGACAGCCCCGAAATGGAGGAGGTCTGTATGGAGGAGTGGGCCAAAATCCCTGCTGCAGTGTGTGCAAACCTGATCAAGACCTACAGGAAACGTATGATCTCTGTAATTGCAAACAAAGGTTTCTGTACCAAATATTAAGTTCTGCTTTTGTGACGTATCAAATACTTATGTCATGCAATAAAATGCAAATGAATTACTTAAAAATCATAGAATGTGATTTTCTGGATTTTTGTTTTAGATTCCGTCTCTCACAGTTGAAGTGTACCTATGATAAAAATTACAGACCTCTTCATGCTTTGTAAATAGGAAAACCTGCAAAATCGGCAGTGTATCAAATACTTGTTCTCCCCACTGTATATACATTGTCAGACTGTCATCCTAGAAGTATTTCTCCCTGATGTCAAAGTGAGTCATCAGCTATTGGATCATCTCTAACCAATCAGAGTATCAAAGCCAATGGCTATTTCTGAAAACACCGCTTTATCCACTTGTGTTCAGGCTCTGGCACAACCCATCGGTTTCTGGAACCAATCAAAACACTTTGAATGAAATCAAATTGTATTTGTCACGTACACGTGTTTAGCAGATGTTATTGCGGGTGTAGCGAAATGCTTGTGCTTCTAGCTCCGACAGTGCAGTAATATCTAACAAGTAATATCTAACAATTTCACAACATATACCCAATACACACAAATCTAAGTAAGGAATGGAATTACGAATATATACATACAGTGAGGGAAAAAAGTATTTGATCCCCTGCTGATTTTGTACGTTTGCCCACTGACAAAGACATGATCAGTCTATAATTTTAATGGTAGGTTTATTTGAACAGTGAGAGACAGAATAACAAAAAAAAATCCAGAAAAACACATGTCAGAAATGTTATAAATTGATTTGCATTTGAATGAGGGAAATAAGTATTTGACCCCTCTGCAAAACATGACTTAGTACTTGGTGGCAAAACCCTTCTTGGCAATCACAGAGGTCAGACGTTTCTTGTAGTTGGCCACCAGGTTTTCACACATCTCAGGAGAGATTTTGTCCCACTCCTCTTTGCAGATCTTCTCCAAGTCATTAAGGTTTCGAGGCTGACGTTTGGCAACTCGAACCTTCAGCTACCTCCACAGATTTTCTATGGGATTAAGGTCTGGAGACTGGCTAGGTGTCACGAACGTTGAGAGACGGGTCAGACCAAGGTGCAGCGTGAAAAGCGTACATGTTTATTTAACTCAATAAACATAAACAAAACAAGAAACAACGTAACGTGAAGTCCTCAGGCTACACACATACAAGCCTAACACGGAACACAAACAAGATCCCACAAGTAAGGTAGGCAAACTGGCTGCCTAAGTATGATCCCCAATCAGAGACAACGAGCGACAGCTGCCTCTGATTGGGAATCACACCCGGTCAAACATAGAAATACAATTCTAGATCCTAAACATAGAAATTCTAACATAGAGTTACTACCTAGAGAATAACAGTCTCTCCAGGTCAGGGCATGACACTAGGCCACTCCAGGACCTTAATGTGCTTCTTCTTGAGCCACTCCTTTGTTGCCTTGGCCGTGTGTTTTGGGTCATTGTCATGCTGGAATACCCATCCACGACCCATTTTCAATGCCCTGGCTGAGGGAAGGAGGTTCTCACTCAAGATTTGACGGTACATGGCCCCGTCCATCGTCCCTTTGATGCGGTGAAGTTGTCCTGACCCCTTAGCAGAAAAACACCCCCAAAGCATAATGTTTCCACCTCCATGTTTGATGGTGGGGATGGTGTTCTTGGGGTCATAGGCAGCATTCCTCCTCCTCCAAACACGGCGAGTTGAGTTGATGCCAAAGAGCTCGATTTTGGTCTCATCTGACAACAACACTTTTACCCAGTTCTCCCCTGAATCATTCAGATGTTCATTGGCAAACTTCAGACGGGCCTGTATATGTGCTTTCTTGAGCAGGGGGACCTTGTGGGCGCTGCATGATTTCAGTCCTTCACGGCGTAGTGTGTTACCAATTGTTTTCTTGGTGACTATGGTCCCAGCTGCCTTGAGATCATTGACAAGATCCTCCCGTGTAGTTCTGAGCTGATTCCTCACCGTTCTCATGATCACTGCAACTCCACGAGGTGAGATCTTGCATGGAGCCCCAGGCCGAGGGAGATTGACAGGTCTTTTGTGTTTCTTCCATTTGTGAATAATCGCACCATCTGTTGTCACCTTCTCACCAAGCTGCTTGGCGATGGTCTTGTAGCCCATTCCAGCCTTGTGTAGGTCTACAATCTTGTCCCTGACATCCTTGGAGAGCTCTGTGGTCATGGCCATGGTGGAGAGTTTGGAATCTGATTGATTGATTGCTTCTGTGGACAGGTGTCTTTTATACAGGTAACAAACTGAGATTAGGAGCACTCCCTTTAAGAGTGTGCTCCTAATCTCAGCTCGTTACCTGTATAAAAGACACCTGGGAGCCAGAAATCTTTCTGATTGAGAGGGGGTCAAATACTTATTTCCCTCATTAAAATGCAAATCAATTTATAACATTTGTGACATGCGTTTTTCTGGATTATGTTGTTGTTATTCTGTCTCTCACTGTTCAAATAAACCTACCATTAAAATTATAGACTGGTCATTTCTCTAGTTAGCTAGCTATAGTACCTGGTTAGGTGGGTTAGGGTTAGTTAATAGGGATCTAGCTATAGTACATGGTTAGGTGGGTTAGGGTTTGTTAACAGGTAGCTAGTTAAAGTACATTGTTAGGTGGGTTAGGGTTAGTTAATAGGGATCTAGCTATAGTACCTGGTTAGGTGGGTTAGGGTTAGTTAATAGGGATCTAGCTATAGCACATGGTTAGGTGGGTTAGGGTTAGTTAATAGGGATCTAGCTATAGTACCTGGTTAGGTGGGTTAGGGTTAGTTAATAGGGATCTAGCTATAGTACCTGGTTAGTTGGGTTAGGGTTAGTTAATATATAGCTAGCTAAAGTACATGGTTAGGTGGGATAAGGTTAGTTAATAGGTATCTAGCTATAGCACCTGGTTAGGTGGGTTAGGGTTAGTTAATAGGGATCTAGCTATAGTACCTGGTTAGTTGGGTTAGGGTTAGTTAATATATAGCTAGCTAAAGTACATGGTTAGGTGAGATAAGGATAGTTAATATGTATCTAGCTATAGCACATGGTTAGGTGGGTTAGGGTTAGTTAATAGGGATCTAGCTATAGTACCTGGTTAGGTGGGTTAGGGTTAGTTAATAGGGATCTAGCTATAGTACCTGGTTAGGTGGGTTAGGGTTAGTTAATAGGGATCTAGCTATAGTACCTGGTTAGGTGGGTTAGGGTTAGTTAATAGGGATTTTTATTTTTTTATTTTTTATTTCACCTTTATTTAACCAGGTAAACCAGTTGAGAACAAGTTCTCATTTACAACTGCGACCTGGCCAAGATAAAGCAAAGCAGTGCGATAAAAACAACAACACAGAGTTACATATGGGGTAAAACAAAACAAAGTCAAAAATACAACAGAAATACATATATATACAGTGTGTGCAAATGTAGCAAGTTATGGAGGTAAGGCAATAAATAGGCTTGATCGTTATAAAACTTTTTTGGATCCTGGATGCTGATTGGATAAGCAACATTCCAAGCTGTACTGTATTGGCAGTCAAAGAAACACCTATACTACCGTTCAAAAGTTTGGGGTCACTTAGAAATGTCCTTGTTTTCGAAAGAAAAGCAATTTTTTGTCCAATAAAATAACATTAAATTAATCAGAAAGACATTGTTAATGTTGTAAATGGCTATTGTAGCTGCAAACGGCCGATTTTTTATGGAATATCTACATAGGCGTACAGAGGCCCATTATCAGCAACCATCAGTCCTGTAGTACACAGCGTTATACGAGATCTTCATTTTCTTGGCAATTTCTCGCATGGAATAGCCTTCATTTCTCAGAACAAGAATAGACTGACGAGTTTCAGAATAAAGTGATTTGTTTCTGGCCATTTTGAGCCTGTAATCGAACCCAGAATTGCTGATGCTCCAGATACTCAACTAGTCTCAAGAAGGCCAGTTTTATTGCTTCTTTAAATCAGCACAACAGTTTTCAGCAGTGCTAACATAATTGCAAAAGGGTTTTCTAATGATCAATTAGCCTTTTAAAATAATAAACTTGGATTAGCAAACACAACGTGCCATTGGAACACAGGACTGATGGTTGCTGATAATGTGCCTCTGTACGCCTATGTAGATATTCCATTAAAAATCAGCCGTTTCCAGCTACAATAGCCATTTACAACATTAACAATGTCTACACTGTATTTCTGATCAATTTGATGTTATTTTAATGGGCAAAAAAAATGCTTTTCTTTTGAAAACAAGGACATTTCTAAGTGACCCCAAGCCTGCTAACAGTTCCATCTGAAAATGACCACTGTGCCGCCATAAGAACATCAAGTCGCACATTATTTCCCCTAGCATGTAGTTTGGTACAGCGGGGGGTTAATGTAAGCTGTCTGCCTGTCATAAGATTTGTTTCACTTTTGAAATGGGATCTCGTTTGTAAGCTACCACAGAGAGAGTAAACAGTGCGCACTGCACAGACGAGACGAGACACATTTTTCTGAGCCAGGCAGAATCACGCATCAACGTCATTGTACAGAACATCCAAGTGTACAATAGAAGAAAAATTTAAACAAATGAAAATGCAGCTGGTCACTGTCATTCCAGTTGCAATGTTTGACATGACTGAGTTAACTGGAGTTGGCTAGCTAGCTAGCAAGTGACAAGAACGCATAGCAACCAATTTTGAAAGAATGGACAACAAGACCTTTTAGATAGCAAGTACACAAAAATAATTTACGACTGGGTCGAGTTTGTAGCAAAACGGCCAAAACAATTAACCACCAGATTTTTGTCCGGACTATATCTTCTGGTGGAAGAATGAAATTGTATGAATTTACTCATCAAAATAAAAAATTTATGAAAATATGTATTTAATTGTTATTTTAATATGTTGATAACATTTTATTTACATTTACATTTACATCATTTAGCAGACGCTCTTATCCAGAGCGACTTACAAATTGGTGCCTTAAAAGCAATAAGACACGCGAGGCAGTTCTGTATGATGAATACAGTCACAGGTAAATACATGACATAGCACTGCCTCGCGTGTCTTATTGCTTAATTAACTACCAGCTGACTGGATGTCAGTCCCTAGAGTAAAGACAGGTGGTTCTACATTGACATTTTAGTCATTTAGCAGATGCTCTTATCCAGAGCGACTTGCGTAGAGTGCATAGACTGCTGTATGGAGCTCGACTGTCTAAAGTGCTGTATGAGGGAGATGCTAGCCTGTTAGCCCTTAAGCTCGTTAGCCATAAACGTCGCCAGAACACTGTCAACGCCTGGCCTGACTGATTCCTCTGTGACAGACAGACAGCTGATAGATAGATAGATAGATAGATAGATAGATAGATAGATAGATAGATAGATAGATAGATAGATAGATAGATAGATAGATAGATAGATAGATAGATAGATAGATAGATAGATTTAGCATGTCCTGTTTAGTAAAAAGTATGCAGCATGCCACGGCTGAAACGTCATTCTTTTGGTGCCTTCAAGAAAACTGGAAATTCTGAAACAAAACGAGCTCAGACTGGGATATCGGTGATCTTCAGGTCGGAGAAGTCGGAGCTCTAGGATGATGCCCCAGTTTCTGACTTGTAATTCCAAGTTCCCTGTTGTCTTGAACACACCATCAGTTATGGCTTCATATGAACCGGAAAGGATCGACTGTAGCCCCACCCAGTGAACTTTCGTGTTGTTGTTTTGGGCTAACGTTAGCTAAGAAGCTAGCATTGGAACGACATTTTTGGAGCAAACGTGAGTGTACCGTAGGCCTACGCATGTATCAATTGAAGAGTCACCTGCATTTTGAGAGGAATGAGAGGTGCAGTAGAGGAATACGGTGCTGAGGCTGAGGGCTCGTAATGAGGACGACTGGCTACTGCTCTGAACTGTGTGTGGTGAGCTTTCTGGAGCCCAGACATTGTGAAGGAGAAGTCCAGTGGCTACACGACTCCCAGAGTAGCCCTCTACAAGATCGTCACCAGACACCAGGCACACATTGTCTATATAAGGTCCCACAGTTGACAGTGCATGTCAGAGCAAAAACCAAGCCATGAGGTCGAAGGAATTGTCCGTAGAGATCCAGGAGAGGATTGTGTCGTGGCACAGATCTGGGGAAGGGTACCAAAACATTTATGCAGCATTGAAGGTCCCCAAGTACACAGTGGCCTCCATCATTCTTAAATGGAAGAAGTTTCGAACCACCAAGAGCTGGCCGCCCAGCCAAACTGAGCAATCGGGGGAGAAGGGCGTTGGTCAGGGTGGTGACCAAGAACCCGATGGTTACTCTGACAGAGCTCCAGAGTTCCTCTGTGGAGATGGAACCTTCCAGAAGGACAAATATCTCTGCTGCACTCCACTAATAAGGCCTTTATGGTAGAGTGGCCAGACGGAAGCCACTCCTCAGTAAAAAGCACATGACAGCTCGCTTGGAGTTTGCCAAAAGGCACCTAAAGGACTCTCAGACCATGAGAAACAAGATTATCTGGTCTGATGAAACCAAGATTGAACTCTTTGGCCTGAATGCCAAGCGTCGCATCTGGAGGAAACCTGGCACCATCCCTACGGTGAAGCATGGTGGAGGCAGCATCATGCTGTGGGGATGTTTTTTGGCAGCAGGGACTCAGAGACTAGTCAGGATTGAGGGAAAGATGAACGGCGCAAAGTACAGAGAGATCCTTGATGAAAATCTGCTCCGGGAGTGCTCAGGACCTCAGACTGGGGTGAAGGTTCACCTTCCAACAGGACAACAACCCTAAGCACACCACCAAGACAACACAGGAGTGGCTTCGGGACAAGTCTCTAAATGTCCTTGAGTGGCCCCGCCAGAGCCCGGACTTGAACCCGATCGAACATCTCTGGAGAGACCTGAAAATAGCTGTGCAACGACGCTCCCCATCCAACCTGACAGAGCTACTTTCTGAATGCACTATATGTTGAAGAGGGTGGGGCTCAAGCACCCCACGGCCCTCAGGAAATAAATCTGTGTTTTTATTGCCAATTTTAACTGCATGCTTGTTGTTTGTGTACTTGATTTTATAATGTCATATGCTTTTCCCCCAACACCGCTTTCCATCAATTTGTATAACAGACCCTCATTACAAATTGAGTCAAACGCTTTTTTTGAAATCAACAAAATATTAGAAGACTTTGCTTTTGTTTCAGTAGGTATTAGTTCCCTTCAGTTGGTATTAGTTCCCTTCAGTTGGTATTAGTTCTCTTCAGTTGGTATTAGTTCCCTTCAGTTGGTATTAGTTCCCTTCAGTAGGTATTAGTTCCCTTCAGTTGGTATTAGTTCCCTTCAGTAGGTATTAGTTCCCTTCAGTAGGTATTAGTTATTTCTTTCTTTCTTGAGTTGGAGACTTTGAAAAGACCCCTGGTGGCATGTCTGGTGGGCCTAATTCTGCTCTGCATGCATTATTTGGTGTTTTATGTTGTACACAGATGATATTTTTTGCAGAATTCTGCATTAAGAGTCTCAATTTGGTGTTTGTCCCATTTTGGGAAATCTTGGTTGGTGAGTGGACCCCAGACCTCACAACCATGAAGGGCAATGGGTTCTATAACTGATTGAAGTATTTTTAGCCAGATCCTAATTGGTACGTAAAATGTTATGTTCCTTTTGATGGCATAGAAGGACCTTCTTGTATCGTTTTTTGTGTGCTCTAGGGCAACGGTGTCTAGATTTAATTTGTATTTGTGGTCCTGGCAACTGGACCTTTTTTGGAACACCATTATTTTTGTCTTACTGAGATTTACTGTCAGGGCCCAGGTCTGACAGAATCTGTGCAAAAGATCTAGGTGCTGCTGTAGGTCCTCCTTGGTTGGGGACAGAAGCACCAGATCATCAGCAAACAGTACACGTTTTACTTCAGATTCCAGCAGGACAATGACCCTAAGCATACTGCTAAAGCAACACTTGAGTGGTTTAAGGGGAAACATTTAAATGTCTTGTAATGGCCTAGTCAAAGCCCAGACCTCAATCCAATTGAGAATCTGTGGTATGACTTAAAGATTGCTGTACACCAGTGGAACCCATCCAACTTGAAGGAGCTGGAGCAGTTTTGCCTTGAAGAATGGGCAAAAATCCCAGTGGCTAGATGTGCCAAGCTTATAGAGACATACCCCAAGAGACTTGCAGCTGTAATTGCTGCAAAAGGTGGCTCTACAAAGTATTGACTTTCGGGGGGTGAATAGTTATGCATGCTCATGTTTTCAGTTTTTTTGTCTTATTTCTTGTTTGTTTCACAATAAAACATATTTTGCATCTTCAAAGTGGTAGGCATGTTGTGTAAATCAAATGATACAAACCCCCCCAAAAAACGATTTTAATTCCAGATTGTAAGGCAACCAAATAGGACAAATGCCAAGGGGGGTGAATACTTTCACAAGCCACTGTATGTGTTTGTCCCCCTGTGTGCTGAGGGTGTCAGGTTCTTGTACAGTTCTGGCACTAGTCCCTGAGCCTCCAGGATGGAGAAGCTGTCATCGTTAAAGTATGGGGATTCTATTGGGGGGATGTAGGTAGCACACGAGGATTTTTTTTTCTGTTGAGATAATTTCCTTATTAATTTCTAGCCAGATGTAAAATGTTCCTGTTTTGACTAATTTAATAGAGTACATTTGGCAGGAGGTTAGGAAGTGCAGCTCAGTTTCCACCTCATTTTGTGGGCAGTGTGCACATAGCCTGTCTTCTCTTGAGAGCCAGGTCTGCCTACGGCGGCCTTTCTCAATAGCAAGGCTATGCTCACTGAGTCTGTACATAGTCAAAGCTTTCCTTAAGTTTGGGTCAGTCACAGTGGTCAGGTATTCTGCCACTGTGTACTCTCTGTTTAGGGCCGAATAGCATTCTAGTTCTTTCCAATGTGTCAAGTAATTCTCTTTTTGTTTTCTCATGATTTGGTTGGGTCTAATTGTGTTGTTGTCCTGGGGCTCTGTGGGGTCTGTTTGTGTTTGTGAACAGAGGCCCAGGACAAGCTTACTTAGGGGACTCTTCTCCAAGTTCATCTCTCTGTAGGTGATGGCTTTGTTATGGAAGGTTTGGGAATCGCTTCCTTTTAAGTGGTTATAGAATTTAACGGCTCTTTTCTGGATTTTGATAATTAGCTGGTATTGGCCTAATTCTGCTCTGCATGCATTATTTGGTGTTTTACGTTGTACACGGAGGATGTTTTTTGCAGAATTCTGCATGCAGAGTCTCAATTTGGTGTTTGTCCCATTTTGTGAATTCTTGGTTGGTGAGCGGACCCCAGACCTCAGAACCATAAAGGGCAATGGGTTCTATAACTGATTCAAGTATTTTTAGCCAGATCCTAATTGGTATGTCAAATTGTATGTACCTTTTGATGGCATAGAAGGCCCTTCTTGCCTTGTCTCTCAGATCGTTCACAGCTTTGTGGAAGTTACCTGTGGCGCTGATGTTTAGGCCAAGGTATGTATAGTTTTTTGTGTGCTCTAGGGCAACGGTGTCTAGATGGAATTTGTATTTGTGGTCCTGGCAACTGGACCTTTTTTGGAACACCATTATTTTTGTCTTACTGAGATTTACTGTCAGGGCCCAGGTCTGACAGAATCTGTGCAGAAGATAATAATATAATAATAATATGCCATTTAGCAGACGCTTTTATCCAAAGCGACTTACAGTCATGCGTGCATAAATTTTTTTTTTTTGTGTATGGGTGGTCCCGGGGATCGAACCCACTACCTTGGCGTTACAAGCGCCGTGCTCTACCAGCTGAGCTACAGAGGTATCTGTAGGTGCTGCTGTAGGCCCTCCTTGGTTGGTGACAGAAGCACCAGATCATCAGCAAACAGGAGACATTTGACTTCAGATTCTAGTAGGGTGAGGCCGGGTGCTGCAGACTGTTCTAGTGCCCTCGCCAATTCGTTGATATATATGTTGAAGAGGGTGGGGCTTAAACTGCATCCCTGTCTCACCCCACGGCCCTGTGGAAAGAAATGTGTGTGTTTTTGCCAATTTTAACTCACACTTGTTGTTTGTGTACATGGATTTTATAATGTCGTATGTTTTCCCCCAACCCCACTTTCCATCAATTTGTATAGCAGACCCTCGTGCCAAATTGAGTCAAAAGCTTTTTAGAAATCAACAAAGCATGAGAAGACTTTGCCTTTGTTTTGGTTTGTTTGTTTGTCAATTAGGGTGTGCAGGGTGAATACGTGGTCTGTCGTCGTGTAATTTGGTAAAAGCCAATTTGACATTTGCTCAGTACATTGTTTTCACTGAGGAAATGAACTAGTCTGCTGCTAATGATAATGCAGAGGATTTTCCCAAGGTTACTGTTGACGCATATCCCACGGTAGTTATTGGGGTCAAATTTGTCTCCACTTTTGTGGATTGGGGTGATCAGTCCTTGGTTCCAAATATTGGGGAAGATGCCAGAGCTAAGGATGATGTTAAAGAGTTTAAGTATAACTAATTGAAATTTGTGGTCTGTATATTTTATCATTTCATTGAGGATATCATCAACACCACAGGACTTTTTGGGTTGGAGGGTTTGTATTTTGTCCTGTAGTTCATTCAATGTAATTGGAGAATCCAGTGGGATCTGGTAGTCTTTAATAGTTGATTCTAAGATTTGCATTTGATCATGTATATGTTTTTGCTGTTTGTTCTCTGTTATAGGGCCAAAAAGATTGGAGAAGTGGTTTACCCATACATCTCCGTTTTGGATAGATAGCTCTTCGTGTTGTTGTTTGTTTAGTGTTTTCCAATTTTCCCAGAAGTGGTTAGATTCTATGGATTCTTCAATTACATTGAGCTGATTTCTGACATGCTGTTCCTTCTTTTTCCGTAGTGTATTTCTGTATTGTTTTAGTGATTCATCATAGTGAAGGCGTAGGCTCAGGTTTTTTCTCTCTCTCTCTCTCTCTCTCTCTCTCTCTCTCTCTCTCTCTCTCTCTCTCTCTCTCTCTCTCTCTCTCTCTCTCTCTCTCTCTCTCTCTCTCTCTCTCTCTCTCTCTCTCTCTCTCTCTCTCTCTCTCTCTCTCTCTCTCTCTCTCTCTCTCTCTCTCTCTCTCTGTCTGTCTGTCTGTCTGTTTCTCTCTCTGTCTGTCTGTCTGTCTGTTTCTCTCTCTGTCTGTCTGTCTGTTTCTCTATCTCTCTCTCTCTCTGTGTTTCTCTCTCTCTCTCTCTCGCTTTCTGTTCTCTCTCTCTCTCGCTTTCTGTTCTCTCTCTCTCTCTCTCTCTCTCTGTGTGTGTCTGTTTCTCTCTCTGTGTGTCTGTTTCTCTATCTCTCTCTCTCTCTCCGTCTGTTTCTCTCTCTCTCTCGCTGGTGACCAGCCTTTGCTGTGTTTTTGCTGGTGACCAGACCAGCATCAAGTCAAATTATGCTAGCTTGCAAAGTGATGTTTAATTCCTATTGGAGTCCAGCCAGAGTGGATTCCCCAAATCTGCATTCAGAATGACTACCAGGGTTAGTAAGTCCAACTAACAGACTGGACTAGTTATTTATCCTCGTGTAGCATAAGATAAAATAATTGATTGATTAATGAATCAATCAATGTAGATGCAAAAACACAGATATTGAAAGAAACAATTTAAAAAATCTGCAATAGAGTTGACAAATATTTACATTTTACCAGACACTCTTATCCAGAGCGACTTACAGTTAGTGAGTGCATACATTTTTCATACTGGCCCCCCGTGGGAAACGAACCCACAACCCTGGCGTTGCAAGCGCCATGCTCTACCAACTGAGCTACAGGATGACCAGTGGCTAGCTGTGCCAAGCTTATAGAGACATGCCAAATATGAAAACTATGGGTGTGGTTTTCGCAGAATTGTGATTACTTGGGAGTCAACCTCATTTGGGATTTGAACTTCAACCTCTCGGTCACTGGGGGGCACGAGCTTTGGCGTCACAGACCTTTTGAAGTTATAAATATACATTTTTATGCTCCGGAGGACTTTATTTTATTAATCGAAGGCTCAGATTAATATACTTATATATTGCACTATTGAATGATTGTACTTAAATGTTTTAAAATGAATATTTTTGACGTAATTAATGGTTAGAAAGTTCGCTAGCTAGCCTAGCCTCGTGCTAAGTGCTAGTTTAGCCCTTGGTATATGCTTAGCTGTTCATGTATTTTACTGTTAGCTGTAACACAGCTAGCGGGGGTCATTGTGGTCAATTGTGTAGCATTGGGTAACATTTATGTTTACACTACTATAGTGGGTAATTGGATGGTTTTGCTAGATAGTAACTAAGTGAATAGCCTTTATTTTGGTACATATACTAATTCATTGAATAGCAATAGCTATACGCTGAGTGGACAAAACATTATGGACACTTGCTCTTTCCAAGCCGTAGACTGACCAGGTGAATCCAGGTGAAAGCTATGGATCCCTTATTGATGTCACTTGTTAAATCCACTTCAATCAGTGTACATGAAGGGGAGGAGACAGGTCAAAGAAGGATTTTAAAGTCTTGAGACAACTGAGACATGGATTGTGTATGTGTGCCATTCAACGTTGCTGAAAGCAGCCAATCTTTCTCTTGTCTCATAATTTATCCTGTTTTACAGGAAACATATGATGTGTTTTCCTGGTCTCACTCCTTTTTTTCAGTTACAGTAACTGAGCTTTAAAACTGCCGTTTTCCCTGTTAATAGTGTCTGTCGGCTATCAAGGGCTTAAAACAATCTAGACATAACTACTAGACATTTACACAATTTTAATTTATTTCACCTTTCATGTTACACAAAGATAAATAGCATGCATTTTTCTAAACTAATCCAATCTGTTAGTTGGACTTATTTTACCCGTTACTGAGAAGGCTGTTCCAGTTTAGATGCTTTAGGTAGTCTCATGTATTCATCTTTCTAACCCTGTCATTCTGAATGCAGATTGTGGATGAATAAAAGTTCACATTTTTGGAAATCACCAGTCAGGCTGGATTCCAATAGGAATTAGACATCACTTTGCAAGACAGCATCATTTGACTTGATGCTGGTTTTGCGGGTGACCAGACAGCATCATTTGACTTGATGCTGGTTTTGTGGGTGACCAGACAACATCATTTGATTTGATGCTGGTTTTGCGGGTGACCAGACAGCATCATTTGACGTGATGCTGGTTTTGCGGGTGACCAGACAGCATAATTTGACTTGATGCTGGTTTTGCGGGTGACCAGACAGCATAATTTGACTTGATGCTGGTTTTGCGGGTGACCAGACAGCATAATTTGACTTGATGCTGGTTTTGCGGGTGGAGACAGCATCATT
Source organism: Coregonus clupeaformis (assembly GCF_020615455.1). Classification (NCBI taxonomy): domain Eukaryota; kingdom Metazoa; phylum Chordata; class Actinopteri; order Salmoniformes; family Salmonidae; genus Coregonus; species Coregonus clupeaformis. The sequence goes on from NC_059220.1 coordinate 796,127, forward strand.
TGACGTGATGCTGGTTTTGCGGGTGACCAGACAGCATAATTTGACTTGATGCTGGTTTTGCGGGTGACCAGACAGCATCATTTGACTTGATGCTGGTTTTGCGGGTGACCAGACAGCATAATTTGACTTGATGCTGGTTTTGCGGGTGACCAGACAGCATCATTTGACGTGATGCTGGTTTTGCGGGTGACCAGACAGCATAATTTGACTTGATGCTGGTTTTGCGGGTGACCAGACAGCATCATTTGACTTGATGCTGGTTTTGCGGGTGACCAGACAGCATCATTTGACTTGATGCTGGTTTTGCGGGTGACCATATGTGTCCAAAACACAGCGAGGGCTGGTCACCAGTGAAAACAAAGCGAAGGCTGGTGGGAGTAGCTGGAGGACGACTGGCTCATTGTAACGGCTGGAATGGAATGGTATCAAACACATAAAACACATGGAAACCACATGGTTGACTCCATTCCATTAAATCCATTCCAGCCATTACATGAGCCCATCCTCCCACCATCTTTCTCTGGTGTACAGTACCCTATATACATTTTACACTACATTTTAGTCATTTAGCAGACGCTCTTATCCAGAGCGACTTACAGTTAGTGCATACCATTTTTCATACTGGCCCCCCGTGGGAATCGAACCCACAACCCTGGCGTTGCAAAAGCCATGCTCTATATTTAAACCTAAGTAATTGTAGTGTGTTCAGTACTCTATTTATTTAAACCTAAGTAATTGTAGTGTGTACAGTACTCTATATATTTAAACCTAAGTAATTGTAGTGTGTACAGTACTCTATGTATTTAAATCTAAGTAATTGTAGTGTGTACAGTACTATATATATTTAAACCTAAGTAATTGTAGTGTGTACAGTACTCTATATATTTAAACCTAAGTAATATTAGTGTGTACAGTACTCTATATATTTAAACCTAAGTAATTGTAGTGTGTTCAGTACTGTATATATTTAAACCTAAGTAATTGTAGTGTGTTCAGTACTGTATATATTTAAACCTAAGTAATTGTAGTGTGTACAGTACTCTATATATTTAAACCTAAGTAATTGTAGTGTGTACAGTACTCTATATATTTAAACCTAAGTAATTGTAGTGTGTACAGTACTATATGTATTTAAACCTAAGTAATTGTAGTGTGTACAGTACTCTATATATTTAAACCTAAGTAATTGTAGTGTGTACAGTACTATATGTATTTAAACCTAAGTAATTGTAGTGTGCGGTCGTCCAAGATGGCGTAGTAGTGTGGTTGTGTATTGTGTTGTGTCCTCGTGTAAATAGCCTTTTTTATTAAATTTTTCTTTTATTCGTATATATTTCTCTATCTCACTTTCCATCATTTAACTAAATATACTTTCCTGCAACCCGCCTCACCCAATGTGGAACGGATTCTATTATTTCTTTATTTTTATCAAGAACCTACGGCTGAAACTAGCCAGCTAGCCAGCTAACTAGCTACTTGCTATTAGCCACCATTAGCGGTCTTCACAACTGTCCGTGGCCTGCACTACCTACCAGCCAGCTCTAGCCTGGACAATTATCGGCCAGTCTGCACAGCGTGCTATCGACCCAGAGCATATCGGATTTTCTGCCGGAATCACTGAATCACTGGACCTTAACACCGGACCATCGCAACTACCTAGCTGCAACCGAATGGCTGTTGTTGGCTAATCACCACTTCCCGACGTACCAGTTAGCCTTGAGCTAGCCTCGAGCCAGGCCCATCTCCCGGCTATCTACCTCTCTGTCAACCGGACGGGACCTCCTAGTGTCGACACGGAGCCCCGCCGATCCATCACGACTGGTCTGCCGACGTAATCATCTGATGTGGTTTCAACAGGCTTCCTGTTGCGACGACCACGAATATCCATCTGCTAGCCCTGGCCCGCTAGCACACGCAATCAACAGCCGTGCCTCCTGCTCGCCTGTGCTGTAGCAGCCTACGATCTGCTCCCGGACTCACCTATTGCTGTTCACTGGACCTTATGATCACTCAGCTACACAGCTGATGCCTGCTGGACTGTTCCTTTATACGGTACCCCATCCTGTTGATCTGTTTAGCCTCAGCCCAAACTTTCGTTGCCATTACCAGTTGTTGTCTTAGCCCTCTCGAATAACACCTGTGATTGCGTTATGCCTCTCTCCCATGTCAATATGCCTAGCCTATTGCTGTTTGGGTTAGTTCTTATTGTACTATTTCACTGTAGAGCCCCCAGTCCCGCTCAACCTGCCTCGGGTGTAGCTCGTCTGAGGAGGAGATGTAAATGCCCGTGCTAAGAATTGAGAAATACTTAATCAGTGCCTTCACAATTGCCTTACTGGTGATTTTACTCATAGGAATCGCCTCAGGGTACCTTGTAGCAGTGCACATTATCGTTAACAAAAATTGATTACCCGACTTAGTCCTGGGTAATGGACCAACACAAACGATTATTACTTTCTCAAACGGCTCTCCCATGACCGGAATCGGGCAGAGAGGAGCCGGGGAAATTACCTGGTTAGGCTTCCCCACCACTTGGCACGTACTACATGTACGGCAATAACGAGCCACATCCCGTTTCATTCCTGGCAAGAAGAAATGACGGAGGATTCGATCGTAGGTTTTAGTCACCCCTAGATGACCAGACCAGGGAATATCATGAGCTAGGGACAACACCTTCGTCTGAAACGTGGCAGGAACTACAATCTGGAAAACGGAATTCCAATCATTTTCTAGGTCAGCACGGGAAGTCAATTTTCTCATCAAAAGACCCTTCTCAAGAAAATATGTCACACCTTTCCTTTTTGCCTCACTCAAAGGTAACATGGAGGAAAAACATTTGGCCAAGCCCACATCCTCTTTCTGGCCAGCTATTAGCTTCTCCCGAGTAACTGGCAACCTTAAACAGTCCACTGAGGAAGCCATTGTCTTGTCTTTACTACCATCGTCATAATCAGAACTCACTGGGAACACAGGACTAGAACACTGGATATCTTCCCCATTCAACATAGGGGCAAGCACAGAGTCAGCTAAGTCTACCATGGTACCTAAGCACAGAGTCAGCTAAGTCTACCATGGTACCTAAGCACAGAGTCAGCTAAGTCTACCATGGTACCTAAGCACAGAGTCAGCTAAGTCTACCATGGTACCTAAGCACAGAGTCAGCTAAGTCTACCATGGTACCTAAGCACAGAGTCAGCTAAGTCTACCATGGTACCTAAGCACAGAGTCAGCTAAGTCTACCATGGTACCTAAGCACAGAGTCAGCTAAGTCTACCATGGTACCTAAGCACAGAGTCAGCTAAGTCTACCATGGTACCTAAGCACAGAGTCAGCTAAGTCTACCATGGTACCTACGCACAGAGTCAGCTAAGTCTACCATGGTACCTAATCACAGAGTCGGCTAAGTCTACCATGGTACCTAATCACAGAGTCAGCTAAGTCTACCATGGTACCTAAGCACAGAGCCAGCTAAGTCTACCATGGTACCTAAGCACAGAGTCAGCTAAGTCTACCATGGTACCTACGCACAGAGTCAGCTAAGTCTACCATGGTACCTAAGCACAGAGTCAGCTAAGTCTACCATGGTACCTAAGCACAGAGTCAGCTAAGTCTACCATGGTACCTAAGCACAGAGTCGGCTAAGTCTACCATGGTACCTAAGCACAGAGTCAGCTAAGTCTACCATGGTACCTAAGCACAGAGTCAGCTAAGTCTACCATGGTACCTAAGCACAGAGTCAGCTAAGTCTACCATGGTACCTAAGCACAGAGTCAGCTAAGTCTACCATGGTACCCTAAGCACAGAGTCAGCTAAGTCTACCATGGTACCTAAGCACAGAGTCAGCTAAGTCTACCATGGTACCTAAGCACAGAGTCAGCTAAGTCTACCATGGTACCTGAGCACAGAGTCAGCTAAGTCTACCATGGTACCTAAGCACAGAGTCAGCTAAGTCTACCATGGTACCTAAGCACAGAGTCAGCTAAGTCTACCATGGTACCTAAGCACAGAGTCAGCTAAGTCTACCATGGTACCTAAGCACAGAGTCAGCTAAGTCTACCATGGTACCTAAGCACAGAGTCAGCTAAGTCTACCATGGTACCTAAGCACAGAGCCAGCTAAGTCTACCATGGTACCTAAGCACAGAGTCAGCTAAGTCTACCATGGTACCTAAGCACAGAGTCAGCTAAGTCTACCATGGTACCTAAGCACAGAGTCAGCTAAGTCTACCATGGTACCTAAGCACAGAGTCAGCTAAGTCTACCATGGTACCTAAGCACAGAGTCAGCTAAGTCTACCATGGTACCTAAGCACAGAGTCAGCTAAGTCTACCATGGTACCTAAGCACAGAGTCAGCTATGTCTACAATGGTACCTAAGCACAGAGTCAGCTAAGTCTACCATGGTACCTAAGCACAGAGTCAGCTAAGTCTACCCATGGTACCTAAGCACAGAGTCAGCTAAGTCTACCATGGTACCTAAGCACAGAGTCAGCTAAGTCTACCGTGGTACCTGAGCGACGCGACTGCGCACGCGTAATGGCACACGCTGGAAATGCTTCGGGAAACGTAGTGGCCAAAACATCAGCACTTGACTGAGCATCAGGCTTGTCTAGCACTTCTGTGGTCCTCTGTAGCTCAGCTGGTAGAGCACGGCGTTTGGTCTGGTAGTGATATATATGGATATAGTGGTCCTCTGTAGCTCAGCTGGTAGAGCACGGCGCTTGTAACGCCAAGGTAGTGGGTTCGATCCCCGGGACCACCCATACACAAAAAAATGTATGCACGCATGACTGTAAATCGCTTTGGATAAAAGCGTCTGCGAAATGGCATATTATTATTATTATTCTAACACAGGCACAACTTTGCCTCCTGCTAGATCGTTACCCATGATTAGAGCAACCCCATTTACGGGAAGCTCGGACTGCACACCGATTCTGAAACATCCACTCACTAGATCAGAAGTCAAATGGACAGTATGTAACATAACAGACACACAACCCATTTCGATCCCCCTTAATAATACACTAAAACCACAATAAGACTCCTCTGACCAGGGCAGAACACTCGAGAGAATTACAGACTGAGCCGCACTAGTATCTCTCAATATCAAAACTGGCTTTTGTTCTCCAGAATCACCTGTCAGTGAAACAAAGCCTTTAAATATGAACGGGTCGTAGGTTGGATCGGGACGACTTAGTACAACCCCAGGACTCTCCTTTACAGAGCTCTTAGAGTTTACCTTAATCAAACCCACACTTTATGGGGTTTAGGGGTTGAAGGTGGTGACTTGCGTTTTAAAGACATACATTCCGAAATTACGTATCTGACTTTATGACAGTATAAAAACAGGCGCGTTCCTCCTTTGGAGTCAGCCGGGTACTTCCTGAGTAACGGTGGGAATTGTAGACACGAGAGGATACAACCGGTCTCTTCTCACTACGGTGTGTGGGAAACACCGTTTTAATGTGTTAACACAAATTCATCTGCCAGCACCGCGGCTTCAGATAACTTTAACACTTTCTGTTCATTAATGTATACAACCAACCGCTCTGGGAGGCTGTTTAAATTTTTTTCCAATAAGATAAATTCACGAAAACCTTAAAAGTCATTGATTTTATTCGCTGAGCACCATTTGTCAAAGAGAGACTCCTTCTCTCTAGCGAATTCGACAGAAGTTTTTATAGAGGATTTGGAGTGCTTTCTAAACTTTTGTCTATATGCCAAGCTCATACCCACGGAGCACAGTAGCCTTAACAATGTCGTAATTAAGACTATCAGCGAGAGAGAGAGAGAACCCATCACCTCCTGCGCTTTACCGGAGAATTTACACTGCAGTAACAGCGGCCACACATCCCTAGGCCAATTCAAAGCCACTGCTATGCGTTCGAAGGCACAAAAGTATGAGTCAACTTCAGACTCACGGAATTGTGGAACTAAAGCAACATGCCGGCTAATGTCAAAGGTAGAGGCAGATCCTGGGGTGGAAAACACACTACGTGTGAATGTACACCCATGGGCAGAACTACCTTTCCCTTCTCCAGGACCCAGGTAGGGGGGAGTACATCAGGAGGACCGGCTGGAACACAAACAAAGATAAATCAAAACAACCAATAACCAAATCCTCAGACAAACAGCCAAACAAAAAGTGCCCCCTCTCTCTCTTGAGCTCACACGGCAAACAGTTTATATACGCTAGTCCATCAGTCACTCAACCAAAGCTGCCAGGACTCCGGACCGAAGCCACGCCCCACCATCGTCAGCCGCAACTCAGCACACCTGTAATAACCAGAACAAACAAACAGAAACAACCACTGTGAACCACACACACACACTCACAAACACTACAAAGGAAGATTGGGAGAAAGAAAAACATGTCACACATAACAAGTTCAGCTCAACCAGCCTCAGAGAGCTCCTTTGTCCAACCCCCCATATACGCGGAGACCGGCTCAATCGGTACCTCCAGTGATGCTATCTCTTTTATAGTTACCCAATGCTTAGGTGTACCTCCACTGTACTCATATCCTTCCATATCCTTGTCTGTACATAATGCCCTGAATCTATTCTACAACGCCCGGAAATCTGCCCCCTTTCTCTGTACCCAACGCACTAGAAGACCAGTTCTTAAAGCCTTTAGCCGTATCCTTATTCTAGTCCTCCTCTGTTCCTCTGGTGATGTAGAGGTTAACCCAGGCCCTGCAGCCCCCAGTATCACTCCTACCCCCCAGGCGCTATCATTTGCTGACTTCTGTAACCGTAAAAGCCTTGGTTTCTTGCATGTTAACATCAGAAGCCTCCTCCCCAAGTTTGAGTTATTCACTGCGTTAGCACACTCTGCCAACCCTGATGTTCTAGCAGTATCTGAATCCTGGCTTAGGAAGGCCACCAAAAATTCAGAAATTTCCATTCCGAACTACAACATTTTCCGTCTAGATAGAACTGCCAATGGGGGCGGAGTTGCAATCTACTGTAGAGATAGCCTGCAGAGCTCTATCATACTATCCAGGTCTGTGCCCAAACAGTTTGAGCTTCTACTTCTAAAAATCCACCTTTCCAGAAATAAGTCTCTCACTGTTGCCGCTTGCTACAGACCCCCCTCAGCCCTGGACACCATATGTGAATTGATTGCCCCCCATCTATCCTCAGAGTTCATACTGCTTGGTGACCTAAACTGGGATATGCTTAACAACCCGGCCGTCCTACAATCCAAACTAGATGCCCTCAATCTCACACAAATTATCAAGGAACCTACCAGGTACAACCCTAAATCCGTAAACATGGGCACCCTCATAGATATCATCCTGACTAATTTACCCTCTAAATACACCTCCGCTGTCTTCAACCAGGATCTCAGCGGTCACTGCCTCATTGCCTGCGTCCGTAATGGGTCCGCGGTCAAACGACCCCCCCTCATCACTGTCAAACGCTCCCTAAAACACTTCAGCGAGCAGGCCTTTCTAATTGACCTGGCCCGGGTATCCTGGATAGATATTGACCTCATTCCGTTAGTAGAGGATGCCTGGATGTTCTTCAAAAGTGCTTTCCTCTCCATCTTAAATAAGCATGCCCCATTCAAAAAATGCAGAACTAAGAACAGATATAGCCCCTGGTTCACCCCAGACTTGACTGCCCTTGACCAGCACAAAAACATCCTGTGGCGTACTGCATTAGCATCGAACAGCCCCCGCGATATGCAACTTTTCAGGGAAGTCTGGAACCAATATACACAAGCAGTTAGGAAAGCAAAGGTTAGCTTTTCCAAACAGAAATTTGCATCCTGTAGCACTAACTCCAAAAAGTTTTGGGACACTGTAAAGTCCATGGAGATTAAAAGCACCTCCTCCCAGCTACCCACTGCACTGAGGCTAGGAAACAATGTCACCACCGATAAATCTACGATAATCGAGAATTTCAATAAGCATTTTGCTACGGCTGGCCATGCTTTCCACCAGGCTACCCCTACCCCGGCCACCAGCTCTGCACCCTACGATTCAACTTGCCCCCCCCCCCCGCTTCTCTTTCACCCAAATTCAGATAGCTGATGTCCTGAAAGAGCTGCTACATCTGGACCACTAAAAATCAGCTTGGCTAGACAATCTGGACCCTTTCTTTCTAAAATTAGCCGCCGAAATTGTCGCAACCCCTATTACTAGCCTGTTCAACCTCTCTTCCGTATCATCTGAGATCCCCAGAGATTGGAAAGCTGCCGCTCTTCAAAGGGGGTGACACTCTAGATCCAAACTGTTACATACCTCATTTTAATGAGGGAAATAAGTATTTGACCCCCTCTCAATCAGAAAGATTTCTGGCTCCCAGGAGTCTTTTATACAGGTAATGAGCTGAGATTAGGAGCACACTCTTAAAGGGAGTGCTCCTAATCTCAGCTTGTTACCTGTACAAAAGACACCTGTCCACAGAAGCAATCAATCAATCAGATTCCAAACTCTCCACCATGGCCAAGACCAAGGAGCTCTCCAAGGATGTCAGGGACAAGATTGTAGACCTACACAAGGCTGGAATGGGCTACAAGACCATCGCCAAGCAGCTTGGTGAGAAGGTGACTACAGTTGGTGCGATTTTTCGCAAATGGAAGAAACACAAAAGACCTGTCAATCTCCCTTGGCCTGGGGCTCCATGCAAGATCTCCTCGTGGAGTTGCAATGATCATGAGAACGGTGAGGAATCAGCCCAGAACTACACGGGAGGATCTTGTCAATGATCTCAAGGCAGCTGGGACCATAGTCACCAAGAAAACAATTGGTAACACACTATGCCGTGAAGGACTGAAATCCTGCAGCGCCCGCAAGGTCTCCCTGCTCAAGAAAGCTAATATACATGCCCGTCTGAAGTTTGCCAATGAAACATCTGAATGATTCGGAGGAGAACTGGGTGAAAGTGTTGTGGTCAGATGAGACCAAAATGGAGCTCTTTGGCATCAACTCAACTCGCCGTGTTTGGAGGAGGAGGAATGCTGCCTATGACCCCAAGAACACCATCCCCACCGTCAAACATGGAGGTGGAAACATTATGCTTTAGGGGGTGTTTTTTTGGTAAGGGGACAGGACAACTTCACCGCATCAAAGGGATGACAGACGGGGCCATGTACCATCAAATCTTGGGTGAGAACCTCCTTCCCTCAGCCAGGGCATTGAAAATAGGTTGTGGATGGGTATTTCAGCATGACAATGACCCAAAACACACAGCCAAGGCAACAAAGGAGTGGCTCAAGAAGAAGCACATTAAGGTCCTGGAGTGGCCTAGCCAGTCTCCAGACCTTAATCCCAGAGAAAATCTGTGGAGGGAGCTGAAGGTTCGAGTTGCCAAACGTCAGCCTCGAAACCTTAATGACTTGGAGAAGATCTGCAAAGAGGAGTAGGACAAAATCCCTCCTGAGATGTGTGCAAACCTGGTGGCCAACTACAAGAAACGTCTGACCTCTGTGATTGCCAACAAGGGTTTTGCCACCAAGTACTAAGTCATGTTTTGCAGAGGGGTCAAATACTTATTTCCCTCATTAAAACGCAAATCAATTTATAACATTTTTGACATCTGGATTTTTTGTTGTTATTCTGTCTCTCATTGTTCAAATAAACCTACCATTAAAATTATAGACTGATCATTTCTTTGTCAGTGGGCAAATGTACAAAATCAGCAGGGGATCAAATACTTTTTTCCCTCACTGTATATCTGTCATGTCTCTAAATCTGTCTTTCATTTCTTTATATCTGTCTGTCACGTATCTATATATGTCTGTCATGTCTCTATATATGTCTGTCATGTCTCTATATATGTCTGTCTGCCATGTCTCTATACCTGTTTGTCATGTCTCTACACCTGTCTGTCATGTGTCTGTATCTGTCTGTCATGTCCCTATACCTGTCTGCCATGTCTCTATATCTGTCTGTCATGTCTCTATACCTGTCTGTCATGTCTCTATAGCTGTCTGTTATGTCTCTATACCTGTATGTCTGTCATGTCTCTATACCTGTCTGTCATGTCTCTATATCTGTCTGTCATGTCTATATACCTGTATGTCTGTCATGTCTCTATACCTGTCTGCCATGTCTCTATACCTGTCTGCCATGTCTCTATATCGGTCTGTCATGTCTCTATATCTGTCTGTCATGTCTATATATCTGTCGGTCATGTCTCTATACCTGTCTGTCATGTCTATATAGCTGTATGTCTGTCATGTCTCTATATCGGTCTGTCATGTCTCTATACCTGTCTGTCATGTCTATATAGCTGTATGTCTGTCATGTCTCTATATCTGTCTGTCATGTCCCTATATCTGTCTGTCTGTCATGTCTCTATATCTGTCTGTCATGTCTATATATCTGTCTGTCATGTCTCTATACCTGTCTGTCATGTCTATATAGCTGTATGTCTGTCATGTCTCTATATCTGTCTGTCATGTCTCTATATCTATCTGTCATGTATCTATATCTGTCTGTCTTGTCTCTATATCTGTCTGTCTGTCATGTATCTATACCTGTCTGTCATGTATCTATATCTGTCTGTCTTGTCTCTATATCTGTCTGTCTGTCATGTATCTATACCTGTCTGTCATGTCTCTATATCTGTCTGTCATGTCTCTATATCTGTCGGTCATGTCTCTATATCTGTCTGTCTGTCATGTCTCTATACCTGTCTGTCATGTCTATATATCTGTCTGTCTGTCATGTCTCTATATCTGTCTGTCTGTCATGTATCTATATCTGTCTGTAATGTCTCTATATCTGTCTGTCTGGCATGTCTATATACCTGTATGTCTGTCATGTCTCTATACCTGTCTGTCATGTCTATATATCTGTCTGTCATGTCTCTATATCTGTCTGTCATGTGTATATACCTGTCTGTCATGTCTCTATACCTGTCTGTCATGTCTATATATCTGTCTGTCATGTCTCTATATCTGTCTGTCATGTCTATATACCTGTCTGTCATGTCTCAATACCTGTCTGTCATGTCTATATAGCTGTATGTCTGTCATGTCTCTATACCTGTCTGTCATGTCTCTATATCTGTCTGTCATGTCTCTATATCTGTCTGTCATATATATATACCTGTCTGTCTGTCATGTCTCTATATCTGTCTGTCATGTCTCTATATCTGTCTGTCATGTCTATATACCTGTCTGTCATTTCTCCAAACCTGTCTGTCATGTCTCTATATCTGTCTGTCTGTCATGTATCTATATCTGTCTGTCTGTCATGTCTATATATCTGTCTGTCTGTCATGTATCTATATATGTCTGTCATTTCTCTATATCTGTCTGTCTGTCTGACATGTATCTATATCTGTCTGTCATTTCTCTATATCTGTCTGTCTGTCATGTATCTGTATATGTCTGTTATGTCTCTATATCTGTCTGTCTGTCATGTATCTATATCTGTCCGTCATGTCTCTATATCTGTCTGTCTGTCATGTATCTATATCTGTCTGTCATTTCTCTATACCTGTCTGTCATGTCTCTATATCTGTCTGTCTGTCATGTCTATATATCTGTCTGTCTGTCATGTATCTATATCTGTCTGTCATTTCTCTATATCTGTCTGTCTGTCATGTATCTGTATATGTCTGTCATGTCTCTATATCTGTCTGTCTGTCATGTATCTATATCTGTCTGTCATTTCTATATACCTGTCTGTCATGTCTCTATATCTGTCTGTCTGTCATGTATCTATATCTGTCTGTCATTTCTCTATATCTGTCTGTCATGTCTCTATATCTGTCTGTCTGTCATGTCTCTACACCTGTCTGTCATGTCTCTATATCTGTCTGTCTGTCATGTATCTATATCTGTCTGTCATTTCTCTATACCTGTCTGTCATGTCGCTACATCTGTCTGTCTGTCATGTCTCTATACCTGTGTGTCTGTCATGTCTCTATACCTGTCTGTCATGTCTCTATATCTGTCTGTCTGTCATGTCTCTATACCTGTGTGTCTGTCATGTCTCTATACCTGTTTGTCCAGTCTATATATCTGTCTGTATGTCATGTCTCTATATCTGTGTGTCTGTCATGTCTCTATACCTGTCTGTCATGTCTCTATATCTGTCTGTCATGTCTCTATACCTGTCTGTCAACGGCACCTCCGTACCTTCAGGCTCTGATCAGTCCCTACACCCAAACGAGGGCGTTGCGTTCATCCACCTCTGGCCTGCTGGCTCCCCTTCCTCTGCGGAAGCATAGTTCCCGCTCAGCCCAGTCAAAACTGTTCGCTGCTCTGGCACCCCAATGGTGGAACAAGCTCCCTCACGACGCCAGGACAGCGGAGTCACTCACCACCTTCCGGAGACATTTGAAACCCCACCTCTTTAAGGAATACCTGGGATAGGATAAAGTAATCATTCTACTCCCCCCCCCCAAAAAAAAAAAATGTCTCTATATCTGTCTGTCTGTCATGTATCTATATCTGTCTGTCATTTCTATATACCTGTCTGTCATGTCTCTATATCTGTCTGTCTGTCATGTATCTATTTCTGTCTGTCTGTCATGTCTATATATCTGTCGGTCTGTCATGTATCTATATCTGTCTGTCATCTCTCTATATCTGTCTGTCTGTCTGTCATTTCTCTATATCTGTCTGTCTGTCATGTATCTGTATATGTCTGTCATGTCTCTATATCTGTCTGTCTGTCATGTATCTATATCTGTCTGTCATGTCTCTATATCTGTCTGTCTGTCATGTCTATATACCTGTATGTCTGTCATGTCTCTATACCTGTCTGTCATGTCTATATATCTGTATGTCATGTCTCTATATCTGTCTGTCATGTGTATATACCTGTCTGTCATGTCTCTATACCTGTCTGTTATGTCTCTATATCTGTCTGTCATGTCTATATACCTGTCTGTCATGTCTCTATATATGTCTGTCATGTCTCTATATCTGTCTGTCTGTCATGTCTCAATACCTGTCTGTCATGTCTATATAGCTGTATGTCTGTCATGTCTCTATACCTGTCTGTCATGTCTCTATATATGTCTGTCATGTCTATATATCTGTCTGTCTGTCATTTCTCTATACCCGTCTGTCATGTCTCTATATCTGTCTGTCATGTCTCTATACCTGTCTGTCATATCTCTATATCTGTCTGTCATGTCTCTATATATGTCTGTCATGTCTATATATCTGTCTGTCTGTCATTTCTCTATATCTGTCTATCATGTCTCTATACCTGTCTGTCATGTCTCTATATATGTCTGTCATGTCTATATATCTGTCTGTCTGTCATTTCTCTATCCTGTCTGTCATGTCTCTATATCTGTCTGTCATGTCTCTATACCTGTCTGTCATATCTCTATATCTGTCTGTCATGTCTCTATATATTTCTGTCATTTCGATATACCTGTCTGTCATGTCTCTATATCTGTCTGTCATGTCTCTATACCTGTCTGTCATGTCTCTATGTCTGTCTGTCATGTCTCTATATCTGTCTGTCTGTCATGTATCTATATCTGTCTGTCATTTCTCTATACCTGTCTGTATTGTCTCTATATCTGTCTGTCTGTCATGTATCTATATCTGTCTGTCTGTCATGTCTATATATCTGTCTGTCATGTCTCTATATCTGTCTGTCATGTCTCTATACCTGTCTGTCATATCTCTATATCTGTCTGTCTGTCATGTCTCTATATCTGTCTGTCTGTCATGTATATATATCTGTCTGTCATGTCTCTATATCTGTCTGTCTGTCATGTATCTATATCTGTCAGTCATTTCTCTATACCTGTCTGTCATGTCTATATATCTCTCTGTCTGTCATGTATCTATATATGTCTGTCTGTCTGTCTGTCACGTATCTGTATATGTCTGTCATGTCTCTATACCTGTCTGTCATGTCTCTATATCTGTCTGTCTGTCAGTTCTCTATATCTGTCTGTCATGTCTCTGTATCTGTCTGGCATGTCTCTATATCTGTCTGTCATGTCTCTATATCTGTCTGTCATGTCTCTATACCTGTCTGTCATGTCTATATGCCTGTCAGTCTGTCATGTCTCTATATCTGTCTGTCATGTCTCTATACCTGTCTGTCATGTCTCTATACCTGTATGTTTGTCATGTCTCTATATCTGTCTGTCTGTCATGTCTCTACACCTGTCTGTCATGTCTCTATATCTGTCTGTCATGTATATATATCTGTCTGTCATGTCTCTATAGCTGTCTGTCTGTCAGTTCTCTATATCTGTCTGTCTGTCAGTTCTCTATATCTGTCTGTCATGTCTCTATATATGTATGTCATGTCTCTATACCTGTATGTCTGTCATGTCTCTATATCTGTCTGTCATGTCTCTATATCTGTCTGTCTGTCATGTCTCTATATCTGGCTGTCATGTCTCTATATATGTCTGTCATGTCTCTATATCTGTCTGTCTGTCATGTATCTGTATATGTCTGTCATGTCTCTATATCTGTCTGTCTGTCATGTATCTATATCTGTCTGTCATGTCTCTATATATGTCTGTCTGTCATGTCTATATACCTGTATGTCTGTCATGTCTCTATACCTGTCTGTCATGTCTATATATCTGTATGTCATGTCTCTATATCTGTCTGTCATGTGTATATACCTGTCTGTCATGTCTCTATACCTGTCTGTCATGTCTCTATATCTGTCTGTCATGTCTATATATCTGTCTGTCTGTCATTTCTCTATACCTGTCTGTCATGTCTCTATATCTGTCTGTCATGTCTATATATCTGTCTGTCTGTCATTTCTCTATACCTGTCTGTCATGTCTCTATATCTGTCTGTCATGTCTCTATACCTGTCTGTCATATCTCTATATCTGTCTGTCATGTCTCTATATATTTCTGTCATTTCGATATACCTGTCTGTCATGTCTCTATATCTGTCTGTCATGTCTCTATACCTGTCTGTCATGTCTCTATGTCTGTCTGTCATGTCTCTATATCTGTCTGTCTGTCATGTATCTATATCTGTCTGTCATTTCTCTATACCTGTCTGTATTGTCTCTATATCTGTCTGTCTGTCATGTATCTATATATGTCTGTCTGTCTGTCTGTCACGTATCTGTATATGTCTGTCATGTCTCTATATCTGTCTGTCTGTCATGTATCTACACCTGTCTGTCATGTCTCTATATCTGTCTGTCATGTCTCTATACCTGTCTGTCATGTCTCTATATCTGTCTGTCTGTCTGTCAGTTCTCTATATCTGTCTGTCATGTCTCTGTATCTGTCTGGCATGTCTCTATATCTGTCTGTCATGTCTCTATATCTGTCTGTCATGTCTCTATACCTGTCTGTCATGTCTATATGCCTGTCAGTCTGTCATGTCTCTATATCTGTCTGTCATGTCTCTATATCTGTCTGTCATGTATATATATCTGTCTGTCATGTCTCTATAGCTGTCTGTCTGTCAGTTCTCTATATCTGTCTGTCTGTCAGTTCTCTATATCTGTCTGTCATGTCTCTATATATGTATGTCATGTCTCTATACCTGTATGTCTGTCATGTCTCTATATCTGTCTGTCATGTCTCTATATCTGTCTGTCTGTCATGTCTCTATATCTGTCTGTCATGTCTCTATATATGTCTGTCATGTCTCTATACCTGTATGTCTGTCATGTCTCTATATCTGTCTGTCTGTCATGTCTCTACACCTGTCTGTCATGTCTCTATATCTGTCTGTCATGTCTCTATATCTGTCTGTCTGTCATGTCTCTATATCTGTCTGTCATGTCTCTATATATGTCTGTCATGTCTCTATACCTGTATGTCTGTCATGTCTCTTTATCTGTCTGTCTGTCATGTCTCTACACCTGTCTGTCATGTCTCTATATCTGTCTGTCATGTCTCTATATATGTCTGTCATGTCTCTATACCTGTATGTCTGTCATGTCTCTTTATCTGTCTGTCTGTCATGTCTCTACACCTGTCTGTCATGTCTCTATAGCTGTCTGTCTGTCAGTTCTCTATATCTATCTGTCATGTCTCTTTATCTGTCTGTCATGTCTCTATACCTGTGTGTCATGTCTCTATACCTGTATGTCTGTCATGTCTCTATATCTGTCTGTCTGTCAGTTCTCTATATCTGTCTATCATGTCTCTATACCTGTCTGTCATGTCTCTATATATGTCTGTCATGTCTATATATCTGTCTGTCTGTCATTTCTCTATCCTGTCTGTCATGTCTCTATATCTGTCTGTCATGTCTCTATACCTGTCTGTCATATCTCTATATCTGTCTGTCATGTCTCTATATATTTCTGTCATTTCGATATACCTGTCTGTCATGTCTCTATATCTGTCTGTCATGTCTCTATACCTGTCTGTCATGTCTCTATGTCTGTCTGTCATGTCTCTATATCTGTCTGTCTGTCATGTATCTATATCTGTCTGTCATTTCTCTATACCTGTCTGTATTGTCTCTATATCTGTCTGTCTGTCATGTATCTATATCTGTCTGTCTGTCATGTCTATATATCTGTCTGTCATGTCTCTATATCTGTCTGTCATGTCTCTATACCTGTCTGTCATATCTCTATATCTGTCTGTCTGTCATGTCTCTATATCTGTCTGTCTGTCATGTATATATATCTGTCTGTCATGTCTCTATATCTGTCTGTCTGTCATGTATCTATATCTGTCAGTCATTTCTCTATACCTGTCTGTCATGTCTATATATCTCTCTGTCTGTCATGTATCTATATATGTCTGTCTGTCTGTCTGTCACGTATCTGTATATGTCTGTCATGTCTCTATACCTGTCTGTCATGTCTCTATATCTGTCTGTCTGTCAGTTCTCTATATCTGTCTGTCATGTCTCTGTATCTGTCTGGCATGTCTCTATATCTGTCTGTCATGTCTCTATATCTGTCTGTCATGTCTCTATACCTGTCTGTCATGTCTATATGCCTGTCAGTCTGTCATGTCTCTATATCTGTCTGTCATGTCTCTATACCTGTCTGTCATGTCTCTATACCTGTATGTTTGTCATGTCTCTATATCTGTCTGTCTGTCATGTCTCTACACCTGTCTGTCATGTCTCTATATCTGTCTGTCATGTATATATATCTGTCTGTCATGTCTCTATAGCTGTCTGTCTGTCAGTTCTCTATATCTGTCTGTCTGTCAGTTCTCTATATCTGTCTGTCATGTCTCTATATATGTATGTCATGTCTCTATACCTGTATGTCTGTCATGTCTCTATATCTGTCTGTCATGTCTCTATATCTGTCTGTCTGTCATGTCTCTATATCTGGCTGTCATGTCTCTATATATGTCTGTCATGTCTCTATATCTGTCTGTCTGTCATGTATCTGTATATGTCTGTCAGTGTCTCTATATCTGTCTGTCTGTCATGTATCTATATCTGTCTGTCATGTCTCTATATATGTCTGTCTGTCATGTCTATATACCTGTATGTCTGTCATGTCTCTATACCTGTCTGTCATGTCTATATATCTGTATGTCATGTCTCTATATCTGTCTGTCATGTGTATATACCTGTCTGTCATGTCTCTATACCTGTCTGTCATGTCTCTATATCTGTCTGTCATGTCTATATATCTGTCTGTCTGTCATTTCTCTATACCTGTCTGTCATGTCTCTATATCTGTCTGTCATGTCTATATATCTGTCTGTCTGTCATTTCTCTATACCTGTCTGTCATGTCTCTATATCTGTCTGTCATGTCTCTATACCTGTCTGTCATATCTCTATATCTGTCTGTCATGTCTCTATATATTTCTGTCATTTCGATATACCTGTCTGTCATGTCTCTATATCTGTCTGTCATGTCTCTATACCTGTCTGTCATGTCTCTATGTCTGTCTGTCATGTCTCTATATCTGTCTGTCTGTCATGTATCTATATCTGTCTGTCATTTCTCTATACCTGTCTGTATTGTCTCTATATCTGTCTGTCTGTCATGTATCTATATATGTCTGTCTGTCTGTCTGTCACGTATCTGTATATGTCTGTCATGTCTCTATATCTGTCTGTCTGTCATGTATCTACACCTGTCTGTCATGTCTCTATATCTGTCTGTCATGTCTCTATACCTGTCTGTCATGTCTCTATATCTGTCTGTCTGTCTGTCAGTTCTCTATATCTGTCTGTCATGTCTCTGTATCTGTCTGGCATGTCTCTATATCTGTCTGTCATGTCTCTATATCTGTCTGTCATGTCTCTATACCTGTCTGTCATGTCTATATGCCTGTCAGTCTGTCATGTCTCTATATCTGTCTGTCATGTCTCTATATCTGTCTGTCATGTATATATATCTGTCTGTCATGTCTCTATAGCTGTCTGTCTGTCAGTTCTCTATATCTGTCTGTCTGTCAGTTCTCTATATCTGTCTGTCATGTCTCTATATATGTATGTCGTGTCTCTATACCTGTATGTCTGTCATGTCTCTATATCTGTCTGTCATGTCTCTATATCTGTCTGTCTGTCATGTCTCTATATCTGTCTGTCATGTCTCTATATATGTCTGTCATGTCTCTATACCTGTATGTCTGTCATGTCTCTATATCTGTCTGTCTGTCATGTCTCTACACCTGTCTGTCATGTCTCTATATCTGTCTGTCATGTCTCTATATCTGTCTGTCTGTCATGTCTCTATATCTGTCTGTCATGTCTCTATATATGTCTGTCATGTCTCTATATATGTCTGTCATGTCTCTATACCTGTATGTCTGTCATGTCTCTTTATCTGTCTGTCTGTCATGTCTCTACACCTGTCTGTCATGTCTCTATATCTGTCTGTCATGTCTCTATATATGTCTGTCATGTCTCTATACCTGTATGTCTGTCATGTCTCTTTATCTGTCTGTCTGTCATGTCTCTACACCTGTCTGTCATGTCTCTATAGCTGTCTGTCTGTCAGTTCTCTATATCTGTCTGTCATGTCTCTTTATCTGTCTGTCATGTCTCTATACCTGTGTGTCATGTCTCTATACCTGTATGTCTGTCATGTCTCTATATCTGTCTGTCTGTCAGTTCTCTATATCTGTCTGTCATGTCTCTTTATCTGTCTGTCATGTCTCTATATCTGTCTGTCATGTCTCTATATCTGTATGTCATGTCTCTATATCTGTCTGTCATGTCTCTATATCTGTATGTCATGTCTCTATACCTGTCTGTCATGTCTCTATATCTGTCTGTCTGTCAGTTCTCTATATCTGTCTGTCTGTCAGTTCTCTATATCTGTCTGTCTGTCAGTTCTCTATATCTGTCTGTCATGTCTCTATATCTGTCTGTCATGTCTCTATAGCTGTCTGTCATGTCTCTATACCTGTCTGTATTTCAGTTCTCTATATCTGTCTGTCATGTCTCTATAGCTGTCTGTCATGTCTCTATAGCTGTCTGTCTGTCTGTTCTCTATATCTGTCATGTCTCTATATCTTTCTGTCATGTCTGTATATCTGTCTGTCATGTCCCTATATATGTCTGTCATGTCCCTATTTTTGTCTATTTGGTAAAAGACCAAGTCCATATTATGGCAAGAACAACTCGAATAAGCAAAGAGAAATGACAGTCCACCATAACTTTGAGACATGAAGGTCAGTCAATACAGGACATTTCAAGGACTTTCAAAGTTTCTTTAAGTGCAATCGCAAAAACCATCAAGCGCTACGATGAAACTGGCTCTCATGAGGACTGCCACAGTAAAGGAAGACCCAGAGTTACCTCTGTTGCAGTCCATTAGAGTTACCAGCCTCAGAAATTGCAGCCCAAATAAATGCTTCACAGAGTTCAAGTAACAGACACATCTCAACATCAACTGTTCAGAGGGGACTGTGCAACAATTCGACCACGAAGGGCTGATTCACAAAGAAACCACTACTAAAGGACACCAATAAGAAGAAGAGACTTGCTTGGGCCAAGAAACACGAGCAATGGACATTAGACTGGTGGAAATTTGGAGTCCAAATTTGAGATTTCTTGGTTCAAACCGCTGTGTCTTTGTGAGACGCGGTGTGGGTGAACGGATGATCTCCGCATGTGTAGTTCCCACCGTAAAGCATGGAGGAGGAGGTGTTATGGTGTGGGGGTGCATTGCTGGTGACACTCTCTGTGATCTATTTAGAATTCAAGGTAGGAGAATGATAGGAGAGACCATGTGAGGATATGACAGAGCCAAGTCACTTGGTGTATAGCGAGAATAGGAGAGGGCCTAGAACTGAGCCCTGGGGGACACCAGTGGTGAGAGCACGTGGTGCGGGAGACAGATTCTCGCCACGCCACCTGGTAGGAGCGACCTGTCAGGTAGGACGCAATCCAAGAGTGAGCCGCGCCGGAGATACCCAACTCGGAGAGGGTGGAGAGGAGGATCTGATGGTTCACAGTTACAAAGGCAGCAGATAGGTCTAGAAGGACAAGAGCAGAGGAGAGAGAGTTAGCTTTAGCAGTGCGGAGAGCCTCCGTGACACAGAGAAGAGCAGTCTCAGTTGAATGACCAGTCTTGAAACCTGACTGGTTTGGATCAAGAAGGTCATTCTGAGAGAGATAGCAAGAGAGTTGGCTTAAGACGGCACGCTCAAGAGTTTTGGAGAGAAAATAAAGAAGGGATACTGGTCTGTAGTTGTTGACATCGGAGGGATTGAGTGTAGGTTTTTTGAGGAGGGGTGCAACTCTCGCTCTCTTGAAGACGGAAGGGACATAGCCAGCGGTCAAGGATGAGTTGATGAGCGAGGTGAGGTAAGGGATAAGGTATCCGGAAATGGTCTGGAGAAGAGAGGAGGGGATAGGGTCAAGCGGGCAGGTTGTTGGGTGGCCGGCCATCACAAGTCGCAAGATTTCATCTGGAGAGAGAGGGGAGAAAGAAGTCAAAGCATAGGGTAGGGCAGTGTGAGCAGGACCAGCGGTGTCATTTGACTTAACAAACGAGGATCGGATGTCGTCAACCTTCTTTTAAAAATGGTTGACGAAGTCATCTACAGAGAGGGAGGAGGGGGGGAGGGGGAGGAGGATTCAGCAGGGAGGAGAAGGTGGCAAAGAGCTTCCTAGGGTTAGAGGCAGATGCTTGGAATTTAGAGTGGTAGAAAGTGGCTTTAGCAGCAGAAACAGAGGAAGAAAATGTAGAGAGGAGGGAGTGAAAAGATGCCAGGTCCGCAGGAAGTCTAGTTTTCCTCCATTTCCGCTCGGCTGCCCGGAGCCCTGTTCTGTGAGCTCGCAAAAAGCCACTGAGCAGGAGGGGAGGACCGAGCCGGCCGGGAGGATAGGGGACATAGAGAGTCAAAGGATGCAGAAAGGGAGGAGAGGAGGGTTGAGGAGGCAGAATCAGGAGATTGGAGGGAGAAGGATTGAGCAGAGGGAAGAGATGATAGGATGGAAGAGGAGAGAGTAGCGGGAGAGAGAGAGCGAAGGTTGCGACGGCGCATTACCATCTGAGTAGGGGCAGAGTGAGTAGTGTTGGAGGAGAGCGAGAGAGAAAAGGATACAAAGTTGTGGTTGGAGACTTGGAGGGGAGTTGCAGTGAGATTAGTAGAAGAACAGCATCTAGTAAAGATGAGGTCAAGCGTATTGCCTGCCTTGTGAATAGGGGGGGACGGTGAGAGGGTGAGGTCAAAAGAGGAGAGGAGTGGAACGAAGGAGGCAGAGAGAAATGAGTCAAAGGTAGACGTAGGGAGGTTAAAGTCACCCAGAACTGTGAGGGGTGAGCCATCCTCGGGAAAGGAACTTATCAAGGCGTCAAGCTCATTGATGAACTCTCCAAGGGAACCTGGAGGGTGATAAATGACAAGGATGCTAAGCTTGAATGGGCTAGTGACTGTGACAGCATGGAATTCAAATGAGGAGATAGACAGATGGGTCAGGGGAAAAAGAGAGAATGTCCACTTGGGAGAGATGAGGATTCCTGTGCCACCACCCCGCTGACCAGATGATCTCGGAGTATGCGAGAACACATGGTCAGACGAGGAGAGCGCTGTAGGAGTGTTAGTGTTTTCTGTGGTAATCCATGTCCAAGATGTCGAGGGACTGGAGGGTAGCATAGGCTGAGATGAACTCTGCCTTGTTGGCCGCAGAACGGCAGTTCCAGAGGCTGCCGGAGACCTGGAACTCCACGTGGGTCGTGCGTGCAGGGACCACCAGGTTAGAGAGGCAGCAGCCACGCGGTGTGAGGCGTTTGTATAGCCTGTGCGGAGAGGAGAGAACAGGGATAGACAGACGCATAGTTGACAGGCTACAGAAAATGGCTACAATAATGCAAAGATCGGAATGAAATTAACTAAACATATTTTCATTTTGATAAGTGAATTTATACTTTCTCATCTTTCCACCAAACCTGGTTCTATCAGTTAGGTTGCCGGAGACACAACCCACTCGTTCGTTAGTTCAGTTTATTTGCACAAATGGAAAGACAACAGTTACAGTTAAAGAACAACAGTATGTCCAGCAGGTGAAAAAAAGCCCCAAAGGGCTTGTCAAGTCGGACAATGCTCATTGCGAGGAGATCCCACTGCATATCAAACACCAGGTTAGAAGCTAGCTAAATAGTTTGTTGCTAGCAAACCTGCCAATATGAAAACCGAATTCAACAATATCCATTGTTGAAAACAGCTGGTCAAACTAGAAACATTGAAGGACCGGAGAAATTCATGTTCATCCTATCACTCACCATGTTAGGTCATCAGATGTCTCTGCAAAAACAAATAAATGCTAGCTGGCTAGGTAGCTACAATTTTCCTCGTTGGACCTGCGTTTACAATGTATCCAATAATTGGTTTGTGTGGTTGTTGGTTTAGCTTCTGTAACTTTGTAGCAAGTAGATATACGGTCAGCATTTGAGGGGCTTTATATTGCATCATGATTAGGCATCCTGTTTTAATGCTAATTATAGAATCCCTTCTAGCATTCAGAAACGAGTATTCAACAATGCTGTGGTATAAATTATATTAAATGTTGTTAACATTGGAGCCTAAACTGTTTTATTAGCTCACATTAGCCCAATCTATCTCCCACCCATCTGAGATACACTGGGTCTGTCTGTCTGTCTGTCTGTCTGTCTGTCTGTCTGTCTGTGTCACGATCGTCGAATACAGAGGACCAAGGCGCAGCGTTGAAGGCGAACATACTTTTATTATTTAGAATGAACACACGAACAAAAACAACAGACGATAACGTGACGTCCTCGGTTCTAACACAAACCTATACTGGAATAAGATCCCACACCAAACAATGCCAAACGGCTACCTAAGTATGGCTCCCAATCAGAGACAACGAGCTACAGCCGTCTCCGATTGGGAGCCACCCTGGCCAACATAGAAATACTAAACTAGAACAAACAAAGAAAACTCACACCCTGGCTCAACATACAAGTGTCCCCAGAGCCAGGGCGTGACAGTCTGTCTGTCTGCCTGCCTGCCTGCCTGCCTGCCTGCCTGCCTGCCTGTCTGTCTGTCTGTCTGCCTGCCTGTCTGCCTGTCTGTCTGTCTGTCTGTCTGTCGGTCTGTGTCTATCTGTCCATCAGTAACATCCCAAAGCAGATCTCTCCACCTCTATTAAAACAAAAGCTTTAGCTATACAACATTGAGTCTCCCAACAATACTTTTCTGTTCAGATCAATACATTTAGGCTTCTCTTCCTCCTTTTCAGATAAAATCACTTCAGTATAATTTACAGGCTTTTATTTCCAGTTCAGTCTGATTCTATCTGTGGGTAGCTGTGGCACTAAAGGCCAGATCCTTTTAGCGAGGCACTAGCAGGGTAATTGTCCCGGTGGTATAATCTCCCCTCAACAAAAGACAGAGAAATTATAATAAGGAGCCTGCATGGCTTTCTACTTCCTCTGCGAAAACCTCTCCCAGGGTGCATCCCAAATGGTTCCCTTTGTAGTGACCAAAACCCTGGGCTAGGGAGCCAATCTGGGACACAGGGGGTTTATTCCTTTATTCTCAAATCTCACAACCTTTCACCACTTGCACCCCTTTCACCCCCAGCCCATCATGTCTAATTGCTTCCACGTCCTCAGTATGCTTGGCAGATATAGCAGTCGGCTGGCTGTGAGAGATGCTGCAGCCACGGGGCAGTATGGATCAGAATTTTTAATGTAAATTGGTCACCAGCTCAGGATGAAACACTACGCTAGGTGATCGTTCTGACACCTGGTTGCATCTTATCTCTCTCAAACATCTGTAGCAGTTAGACAAGAACAAGGTTGAGTTCCTATTCCCTAGATACTGCACTGCCTACGGACTCAGGTCTAAAGTAGTGCACTATGTAGGGGATAGGGTGTTGTTTGGGATGCACACTAGAACAAGACATCATGGTTTCATCCCACTGTTGAGTTATTACAGACAGAAAAGCCTCTGTGTTGTTTTAACTGTCAGTCCGTCAAGGAGATAAGAGGTGATGTGCCTGCTGAAGAGATAAAGGCTATGTCCCAAATGGCCCCCTATTCCCTATATAGTACACTACTTTAGACCAGAGAATGGCACCCTATTCCCTATATAGTGCACTACTTTAGACCAGAGAACGGCACCCTATTCCCTATATAGTGCACTACTTTAGACCAGAGAACGGCACCCTATTCCCTATATAGTGCACTACTTTAGACCAGAGAATGGCCCCCTATTCCCTATATAGTACACTACTTTAGACCAGAGAATGGCACCCTATTCCCTATATAGTGCACTACTTTAGACCAGAGAATGGCACCCTATTCCCTATATAGTGCACTACTTTAGACCAGAGAATGGCACCCTATTCCCTATATAGTGCACTACTTTAGACCAGAGAATGGTACCCTATTCCCTATATAGTGCACTACTTTAGACCAGAGAATGGCACCCTATTCCCTATATAGTGCACTACTTTAGACCAGAGAATGGCACCCTATTCCCTATATAGTACACTACTTTAGACCAGAGAATGGCACCCTATTCCCTATATAGTGCACTACTTTAGACCAGAGAATGGCACCCTATTCCCTATATAGTGCACTACTTTAGACCAGAGAATGGCACCCTATTCCCTATATAGTGCACTACTTTAGACCAGAGAATGGCACCCTATTCCCTATATAGTGCACTACTTTAGACCAGAGAATGGCACCTATTCCCTATATAGTGCACTACTTTAGACCAGAGAATAGCACCCTATTCCCTATATAGTGCACTACTTTAGACCAGAGAATAGCACCCTATTCCCTATATAGTGCACTACTTTAGACCAGAGAATAGCACCCTATTCCCTATATAGTGCACTACTTTAGACCAGAGAATAGCACCCTATTCCCTATATAGTGCACTACTTTAGACCAGAGAATAGCACCCTATTCCCTATATAGTGCACTACTTTAGACCAGAGAATGGCACCCTATTCCCTATATAGTGCACTACTTTAGACCAGAGAATGGCACCCTATTCCCTATATAGTGCACTACTTTAGACCAGAGAATGGCACCCTATTCCCTATATAGTGCACTACTTTAGACCAGAGAATGGCACCCTATTCCCTATATAGTGCACTACTTTAGACCAGAGAATGGCACCCTATTCCCTATATAGTGCACTACTTTAGACCAGAGAATGGTACCCTATTCCCTATATAGTGCACTACTTTAGACCAGAGAATGGCACCCTATTCCCTATATAGTGCACTACTTTAGACCAGAGAATGACACCCTATTCCCTATATAGTGCACTACTTTAGACCAGAGAATGGCACCCTATTCCCTATATAGTGCACTACTTTAGACCAGAGAATGGCACCCTATTCCCTATATAGTGCACTACTTTAGACCAGAGAATGGCACCCTATTCCTATATAGTGCACTACTTTAGACCAGAGAATGGCACCCTATTCCCTATATAGTGCACTACTTTAGACCAGAGAATGGCACCCTATCCCCTATATAGTGCACTACTTTAGACTAGAGAATGGCACCCTATTCCCTATATAGTGCACTACTTTAGACCAGAGAATGGCACCCTATTCCCTATATAGTACACTACTTTAGACCAGAGAATGGCACCCTATTCCCATATAGTGCACTACTTTAGACTAGAGAATGGCACCCTATTCCCTATATAGTGCACTACTTTAGACCAGAGAATGACACCCTATTCCCTATATAGTGCACTACTTTAGACCAGAGAATGGCACCCTATTCCCTATATAGTGCACTACTTTAGACCAGAGAATGGCACCCTATTCCCATATAGTGCACTACTTTAGACTAGAGAATGGCACCCTATTCCCTATATAGTGCACTACTTTAGACCAGAGAATGGCACCCTATTCCCTATATAGTACACTACTTTAGACCAGAGAATGGCACCCTATTCCCTATATAGTGCACTACTTTAGACCAGAGAATGGCACCTTATTCCCTATATAGTGCACTACTTTAGACCAGAGAATGGCACCCTATTCCCTATATAGTGCACTACTTTAGACCAGAGAATGGCACCCTATTCCCTATATAGTGCACTACTTTAGACCAGAGAATGGCACCCTATTCCCTATATAGTGCACTACTTTAGACCAGAGAATGGCACCCTATTCCCTATATAGTGCACTACTTTAGACCAGAGAATGGCACCCTATTCCCTATATAGTGCACTACTTTAGACCAGAGAATGGCACCCTATTCCCTATATAGTGTGATACTTTGGACCAGAGAATGGCACCCTATTCCCTATGTAGTGCACTACTTTAGACCAGAGAATGGCACCCTATTCCCTATAGAGTGTGATACTTTAGACCAGAGAATGGCACCCTATTCCCTATATAGTGTGATACTTTGGACCAGAGAATGGCACCCTATTCCCTATATAGTGTGATACTTCGGACCAGAGTCCATTGGGCCCAATTTAAGGAATAGGGTGCTGTTTAGGACACAGCATGTCGACGAGGAGTTATTCTCTGTGAACACTGAAGAGACACTTGACTAACTCAATCAATAGATCTAGAGACACTTGACTAACTCAATCAATTGATCAATCACACATAAAGGATGGGAGTGACAGGAATGATAATCAACAAGTTGTAGAGCATGACTGATAATTGCTGTGTTGGTTTTTACCTACTGTAGACGGTTCTTAATGGGTTCAAACATATCTTATGCAACAGGTGTGTGCGTGCGTATGTGTGTGTGTGTGTGTGTGTGTGTGTGTGTGTGTGTGTGTGTGTGTGTGTGGGTGTGTGTGCCTAACTGAAATATTGTGCAGTTGTTTGGAAGAAACATCCTGGACTAGCTAGTTATCTCCCTCCTTCAGGACCAGCTAGTTATCTCCCTCCCTCAGGACCAGCTAGTTATCTCCCTCTTCAGGACCAGCTAATTATCTCCCTCCCTCAGGACCAGCTAGTTATCTCCCTCCCTCAGGACCAGCTAGTTATCTCCCTCCCTCAGGACCAGCTAGTTTCTGCCTCCCTCAGGACCAGCTAGTTATCTCCCTCCTTCAGGACCAGCTAGTTATCTCCCTCCCTCAGGACCAGCTAGTTATCTCCCTCCCTCAGGACCAGCTAGTTATCTCCCTCCCTCAGGACCAGCCAGTTATCTCCCTCCCCCAGGACCAGCTAGTTATCTCCCTCCCCCAGGACCAGCTAGTTATCTCCCTCCCCAGGACCAGCTAATTATCTCCCTCCCTCAGGACCAGCTAGTTATCTCCCTCCCTCAGGACCAGCTAGTTTCTGCCTCCCTCAGGACCAGCTAGTTATCTCCCTCCCTCAGGACCAGCTAGTTATCTCCCTCCCTCAGGACCAGCTAGTTATCTCCCTCCCTCAGGACCAGCTAGTTATCTCCCTCCCTCAGGACCAGCTAGTTATCTCCCTCCCTCAGGACCAGCTAGTTATCTCCCTCCCTCAGGACCAGCTAGTTATCTCCCTCCCTCAGGACCAGCTAGTCATCTCCCTCCCTCTTCGGGTGAATCGCTGCCCTATTCCCTTTACCATAATCCACTTCCTCTGGTCCTTTATATGGAGGTTTACACAGGATGCCTAATTGTGATCTTTTCCCTCTAACTGGTCTGAGTATGAATGAAACATATTGGGAGGCAGATAAATGCATAACACAGCCAGCAGCTGAGATCCATAGCAACACACAGGCATGCACACACACACACACTCAATTCAGGGTTACTAACCATGGGACTAACACTATATTCCTTCCTTCTCCTGTGAGATACACGGCGACTCTACAACCTTGAATGACTAGTGGAGGATTTATGAAGAGCTAATAGAAAATGTGTATTCAGCGGCTGGGAATTCAAACTACATGAACATGTTCAGGAGCTATTTAATTTGATTAAAATAAAAACGATTTAAGGAGCGGAAATCATTGTTTTACATGCAGAGAATTGAAGGGTCTCATTATTAGCATCAGTATGTGGTGGAATAGTGATTTATCAGCAAACTAGATATTATATTAATAGAATCTAAAATGGCTGTTCCATGTGGAGAATGGCAAGGTCAATATGTCTGTTTATTGTTTCTGTTCAACATGGAGGAGTGTACTTCTTCAAGAACAGCTCGTGTTAGCAGAAAGCCCAGTCAAGCTACTACAGTTATGATTATAAGATGACGAAAAGGTTGCAGAGAAATCACTGGACCATCACCGCCCTTATGGTAACAAATTAAAACCAGAAATAATATACGTGCAGAAAACAAAGCTCTCTCTCTAGTCTACACAGTACAGTACTGACAAGACACACACACACACAAACACCCCACTGTATCAAAAACAGCAGCAGTTGGGTTACTTGGGTTACACTAGGTTCCTGCCATCTCCTGCAGCGACTAGAGCTCCCCGTGGCTCTTATGAGAGCCACCATGGCGTTGCCTCAGTGTAGTCTGATGGACAGTCAGATGGCCCGCTGTAAGACACTCTCTCCCTGACAAGGTGAAAACGTCAGCAGAAAACACACTATGGAAGAGTGACACCTCAGTGCCAGCCCACTGAATAGGGTTCTGCAGCGACGTGTGTGTGTGTGTGTGTGTGTGTGTGTGTGTGTGTGTGTCTCCACTGAATAAGGGCTCGCCGTGACGTGTGCGTGTGTGTGTGTGTGTGTGTGTGTGTGTGTCTCCACTGAATAAAGGCTCGCCGTGACGTGTGCGTGCGTGTGTGTCATGATGAGCAGCTCCACTGTGATGTGAGAGGAGGTGAAGGCAGGGATCATAATAGCATCCCCATGTTTAGAGGAGAAGGGGCAGGGTTCCTGGGTCCTGATGTGCCGTGATTGGGTGGCTGTGATGAGTGAGGCAGGGTCTGCCTGGGTCCTGATGTGCCGTGATTGGGTGGCTGTGATGAGTGAGGCAGGGTCTGCCTGGGTCCTGATGTGCCGTGATTGGGTGGCTGTGATGAGTGAGGCAGGGTCTGCCTGGGTCCTGCCATATTGTGATCATGTTGTGATGGTTTGGCAGCCAGGGTCCTGACGTGTTGTGACGGTTTGGCAGCCAGGGTCCTGACGTGTTGTGACGGTTTGGCAGCCAGGGTCCTGACGTGTTGTGACGGTTTGGCAGCCAGGGTCCTGACGTGTTGTGACGGTTTGGCAGCCAGGGTCCTGACGTGTTGTGACGGTTTGGCAGCCAGGGTCCTGAAGTGTTGTGATGGTTAGGCAGCCAGGGTCCTGACGTGTTGTGACGGTTTGGCAGCCAGGGTCCTGACGTGTTGTGACGGTTTGGCAGCCAGGGTCCTGACGTGTTGTGACGGTTTGGAACTGTATGTGGTGGTAATACTGCAGAGAATGGCACAGGGGTTAGGCCTTGATGTGATGGTGTGACTGGGGGGGGTCGAAAGGGTCCGACTGTCGCTGGGGGGTCGAAAGGGTCCGACTGTCGCTGGGGTCGAAAGGGTCCGACTGTCGCTGGGGGGTCGAAAGGGTCCGACTGTCACGTTGTGATCTCCTGATGAGGTTAAAGTACAGCTTCAGGGAGGTATGGTGTTTGATGTTTATAGACGGTGCCATTACAGTAGCGTAGGGTTGGAGGGAGGTATGGTGTTTGATGTTTATAGACGGTGCCATTACAGTAGTGTAGGGTTGGACGGAGGTATGGTGTTTGATGTTTATAGACGGTGCCATTACAGTAGTGTAGGGTTGGACGGAGGTATGGTGTTTGATGTTTATAGACGGTGCCATTACAGTAGTGTAGGGTTGGAGGGAGGTATGGGAACAGAGTGGCCAAGAGGACTGGGATCATGTGGCAGGATGTGCCAGGGGGTTAGCAGGTCCAACTGGGTCCTGACATGTCCTGATGGTGTGGAGCTCAGGGTCCACACACACACACACACACACACACACACACACACACACACACGGCAATGTCGGCACATACAGAATGATCTGCAGATATAACTTCATATGTATGACAAAGTCTTATGAAAGAATAACATTCTTCTCAATACACAGGTGATGTTCATCTAGGCTATCTATTTCTATCTGATGTGGATCTATATTGCCCCAAACCGGTAAATCCCAAACATTTAGTCTATCAAGGACAGTGACATTATATAAGCTACATTTTATATTATTTTATTGTCCTTGATAGACTAAATGTTTCACCGTCTTGGGGCAATATAGATCCACATCAGATAGAAAGGCTTGGGGCAATGCATGTTCAATACAATCCAGGCCTGCTGAGTAAGTAGTAGATTGAGTAGTGAGTAGAGAGTGACTGAATATTGAGTAGTGAGTAGAGTGACTGTAGATTGAGTAGAGAGTAGAGAGTGACTGTAGATTGAGTAGTGAGTAGAGAGTGACTGTATAAGAGTAGTGAGTAGAGAGTGACTGTAGATTGAGTAGTGAGTAGAGAGTGACTGTAGATTGAGTAGTGAGTTGAGAGTGACTGTATATGAGTAGTGAGTAGAGAGTGACTGTAGATTGAGTAGTGAGTAGAGAGTGACTGTAGATTGAGTAGTGAGTAGAGAGTGACTGTAGATTGAGTAGTGAGTAGAGAGTGACTGTAGATTGAGTAGTTAGTAGAGAGTGACTGTAGATTGAGTAGTTAGTAGAGAGTGTCTGTAGATTGAGTAGTGAGTAGAGAGTGCCTGTAGATTGAGTAGTGAGTAGAGAGTGACTGTAGATTGAGTAGTGAGTAGAGAGTGACTGTAGATTGAGTAGTGAGTAGAAAGTGACTGTATAAGAGTAGTGAGTAGAGAGTGACTGTACAAGAGTAGTGAGTAGAGAGTGACTGTACATTGAGTAGTGAGTTGAGAGTGACTGTAGATTGAGTAGTGAGTAGAGAGTGACTGTAGATTGAATAGTGAGTAGAGAGTGACTGTAGATTGAGTAGTTAGTAGAGAGTGACTGTAGATTGAGTAGTTAGTAGAGAGTGTCTGTAGATTGAGTAGTGAGTAGAGAGTGACTGTAGATTGAGTAGTGAGTAGAGAGTGACTGTAGATTGAGTAGTGAGTAGAGAGTGACTGTAGATTGAGTAGTGAGTAGAGAGTGACTGTAGATTGAGTAGTGAGTAGAGAGTGACTGTAGATTGAGTAGTGAGTAGAGAGTGACTGTAGATTGAGTAGTGTGTAGAGAGTGCCTGTAGATTGAGTAGTGAGTAGAGAGTGACTAGATTGAGTAGTGAGTAGACAGTGACTGTATAAGAGTAGTGAGTAGAGAGTGACTGTAGATTGAGTAGTGAGTAGAGAGTGACTGTAGATTGAGTAGTTAGTAGAGAGTGACTGTAGATTGAGTAGTGAGTAGTGAGTAGAGAGTGACTGTAGATTGAGTAGTTAGTAGAGAGTGACTGTAGATTGAGTATGAGTAGAGAGTGACTGTAGATTGAGTAATTGGATTGAGTAGTGAGTAGAGAGTGACTGTAGATTGAGTAGTGAGTGGAGAGTGACTGTATATGAGTAGTGAGTAGAGAGTGACTGTATATTGAGTAATGAGTAGAGAGTGACTGTAGATTGAGTAGTGAGTAGAGAGTGACTGTAGATTGAGTAGTTAGTAGAGAGTGACTGTAGATTGAGTATTGAGTAGTGAGTAGAGAGTGATTGTAGATTGAGTAGTGAGTAGAGAGAGTGTCTGTAGATTGAGTAGTGAGTAGAGAGTGACTGTAGATTGAGTAGTGAGTAGAGAGTGACTGTAGATGAGTAGTGAGTAGAGAGTGACTGTAGATTGAGTAGTGAGTAGAGAGTGACTGTAGATTGAGTAGTTAGTAGAGAGTGACTGTAGATTGAGTAGTGAGTAGAGAGTGACTGTATATGAGTAGTGAGTAGTGAGTAGAGAGTGACTGTAGATTGAGTAGTGAGTAGAGAGTGACTGTAGATTCAGTAGTGAGTAGAGAGTGACTGTAGATTGAGTATGAGTAGAGAGTGACTGTAGATTGAGTAAGTGGATTGAGTAGTGAGTAGAGAGTGACTGTAGATTGAGTAGTGAGTAGAGAGTGACTGTAGATTGAGTAGTGAGTAGAGAGTGACTGTAGATTGAGTAGTGAGTAGAGAGTGACTGTATATGAGTAGTGAGTAGAGAGTGACTGTAGATTAAGTAGTGAGTAGAGGGTGACTGTAGAATGAGTAGTGAGTAGTGAGTAGAGAGTGACTGTAGATTGAGTAGTTAGTAGAGAGTGATTGTAGATTGAGAAGTGAGTAGAGAGTGACTGTAGATTGAGTATGAGTAGAGAGTGACTGTACATTGAGTAAGTGGATTGAGTAGTGAGTAGAGAGTGACTGTACATTGAGTAGTGAGTAGAGAGTGACTGTAGATTGAGTAGTGAGTAGAGAGTGACTGTAGATTGAGTATGAGTAGAGAGTGACTGTAGATTGAGTAATTGGATTGAGTAGTGAGTAGAGAGTGACTGTAGATTGAGTAGTGAGTGGAGAGTGACTGTATATGAGTAGTGAGTAGAGAGTGACTGTATATTGAGTAGTGAGTAGAGAGTGAATGTAGATTGAGTAGTGAGTAGAGAGTGACTGTAGATTGAGTAGTTAGTAGAGAGTGACTGTAGATTGAGTAGTGAGTAGTGAGTAGAGAGTGATTGTAGATTGAGTAGTTAGTAGAGAGAGTGTCTGTAGATTGAGTAGTGAGTAGAGAGTGACTGTAGATTGAGTAGTGAGTAGAGAGTGACTGTAGATGAGTAGTGAGTAGAGAGTGACTGTAGATTGAGTAGTGAGTAGAGAGTGACTGTAGATTGAGTAGTTAGTAGTGAGTGACTGTAGATTCAGTAGTGAGTAGAGAGTGACTGTAGATTGAGTATGAGTAGAGAGTGACTGTAGATTGAGTAAGTGGATTGAGTAGTGAGTAGAGAGTGACTGTAGATTGAGTAGTGAGTAGAGAGTGACTGTAGATTGAGTAGTGAGTAGAGAGTGACTGTATATGAGTAGTGAGTAGAGAGTGACTGTAGATTAAGTAGTGAGTAGAGGGTGACTGTAGATTGAGTAGTGAGTAGAGAGTGACTATAGATTGAGTAGTTAGTAGAGAGTGACTGTAGATTGAGTAGTGAGTAGTGAGTAGAGAGTGACTGTAGATTGAGTAGTTAGTAGAGAGTGTCTGTAGATTGAGTAGTGAGTAGAGTGACTGTAGATTGAGTAGTGAGTAGAGAGTGACTGTAGATTGAGTAGTGAGTAGAGAGTGACTGTATATTGAGTAGTAAGTAGAGAGTGACTATAGATTGAGTAGTGAGTAGAGAGTGACTGTAGATTGAGTAGTTAGTAGAGAGTGACTGCAGATTGAGTAGTGAGTAGTGAGTAGAGAGTGACTGTAGATTGAGTAGTCAGTAGAGAGTGTCTGTAGATTGAGTAGTGAGTAGAGAGTGACTGTAGATTGAGTAGTTAGTAGAGAGTGACTGTAGATTGAGTAGTGAGTAGAGAGTGACTGTAGATTGAGTATGAGTAGAGAGTGACTGTAGATTGAGTAGTGAGTAGAGTGACTGTAGATTGAGTAGTGAGTAGAGAGTGACTGTAGATGAGTAGTGAGTAGACAGTGACTGTAGATTGAGTAGTGAGTAGACAGTGACTGTAGATTGAGTAGTGAGTAGAGAGTGACTGTAGATGAGTAGTGAGTAGACAGTGACTGTAGATTGAGTAGTGAGTAGAGTGACTGTAGATTGAGTAGTGAGTAGAGAGTGACTGTAGATGAGTAGTGAGTAGACAGTGACTGTAGATTGAGTAGTGAGTAGAGAGTGACTGTAGATTGAGTAGTGATTAGAGAGTGAATGTAGATTGAGTAGTGAGTAGAGAGTGACTGTAGATTGAGCAGTGAGTAGAGAGTGACTGTAGATTGAGTAGTGAGTAGAGAGTGACTGTAGATTGAGTAGTGTGTAGAGAGTGACTGTAGATTGAGTAGTGCTACTCTAGATTATAGTGTGTGACCGAAATGACACCCTCTCCATTTGGGATGCAGACAACATTTAATTGAAGCAGGCTGAATGACTAGCATGGTCTCTGTGGCACTGTCAGTCCTCAGCAGTTAACCTGGACATCACATTACCATCCATACTAACTATATAACACACAGCCTTCACATTACCATCCATACTAACTATATAACACACAGCCTTCACATTACCATCCATACTAACTATATAACACACAGCCTTCACATTACCATCCATACTAACTATATAACACACAGCCTTCACATTACCATCCACACTAACTATATAACACACAGCCTTCACATTACCATCCATACTAACTATATAACACACAGCCTTCACATTACCATCCATACTAACTATATAACACACAGCCTTCACATTACCATCCACACTAACTATATAACACACAGCCTTCACATTACCATCCATACTAACTACATAACACACAGCCTTCACATTACCATCCATACTATCTATATACCACACAGCCTTCACATTACCATCCATACTAACTATATAACACACAGCCTTCACATTACCATCCATACTAACTATATAACACACAGCCTTCACATTACCATCCACACTAACTACATAACACACAGCCTTCACATTACCATCCATACTAACTATATAACACACAGCCTTCACATTACCATCCATACTAACTATATAACACACAGCCTTCACATTACCATCCACACTAACTATATAACACACAGCCTTCACATTACCATCCATACTAACTATATAACACACAGCCTTCACATTACCATCCATACTAACTATATAACACACAGCCTTCACATTACCATCCATACTAACTATATAACTCACAGCCTTCACATTACCATCCATACTAACTATATAACTCACAGCCTTCACATTACCATCCATACTAACTATATAACACGCAGCCTTGACATTACCATCCACACTAACTATATAACACACAGCCTTTCACATTACCATCCACACTAACTATATAACACACAGCCTTCACATTACCATCCATACTAACTATATAACACACAGCCTTCACATTACCATCCACACTAACTACATAACACACAGCCTTCACATTACCATCCATACTAACTATATAACACACAGCCTTCACATTACCATCCACACTAACTATATAACACACAGCCTTCACATTACCATCCATACTAACTACATAACACACAGCCTTCACATTACCATCCATACTATCTATATAACACACAGCCTTCACATTACCATCCATACTAACTATATAACACACAGCCTTCACATTACCATCCATACTAACTACATAACACACAGCCTTCACATTACCATCCATACTATCTATATAACACACAGCCTTCACATTACCATCCATACTAACTATATAACACACAGCCTTCACATTACCATCCATACTAACTATATACCACACAGCCTTCACATTACCATCTATACTAACTATATAACACACAGCCTTCACATTACCATCCATACTAACTATATAACACACAGCCTTCACATTACCATCCATACTAACTATATAACACACAGCTTTTGGGAACGTCTTCTATGAGGCATACACATATAACGCCTTGTATTACATTTCTGATGCCTTGTTTTAATAATCGTATGGTGCCTTATGACATTTGCTATAAGATAATAATTAGCCTGCCACAGCTAACTTTTACAGACATGGTCGGTAAGAACAGCATGCAGCTCTCAACCTCACACAAATCCAAAGTCTGGTAGAGAATTGAGAGTATAGACCACGTTTATGCGCTGTTACCCACTGCAATGTTACACTGTAACACACTGGAAATGTGTATGTTTGAGAACATGGTGAGAGATGAGAATATTGTTCCCTCACACATTGATTCAGTCACCCCACTACAGCCAAACGTGCAGGACCGAGACACGTTCAGTGGCTCCCGCATTGAAGCCTAAAAACAGAGAACATTAATGAGCGTCTATAGGAAGTTGAATGCGATCTTTGATCAAGAGCAAGCATGTGAAGGTAATTCCGGAACCCCTCGCTTCAGACTCTGTTTAGCCAGCAGCCCTCTAGAACGGTGTGGGAATATATAGGCTGCAGCGTATGCGTTTACATCAGTTTGCAAGCATCCCTCATCCACAAAAGAACAAGCGCAATACTTCACCGTCATATCATTCCATTGAAATAGAGTCAGAACTGTGCATGTCTGTTTCATCAGAAGAATATAGATAAATGACAATATCGTTCACACACATATTGATTCAATAACCCCACCACAGCCAAATACATCACTCTGCTTCGCTCATCCACTAAATTGCCTGACCAGCGCAAGGACTTTAGCCATTCCATTAAAATAGTCAGACGTTTTGTACTCACCAATCAGAGCCAGCTGGAGAAAGAAAAGCCAAACGAAGTCCATTCTGGATGGCGACATTAATTTTAACTGTAGGAATCCTGAGTGTGGTTTGAGTTATACTAGACGAATGCCCTTTCTCGATGTTGAAATTGGCACCCGAGAAGGATTTTTTTTAAAGAACACTGCTCAGTGTTGTTCAATGAAGATGCTCTATGTACACAGACGCCAGATTCCAAAGCATGGTTTGAAAAAACGTGATAATGGAAAACATCCTTTGAAATAGTCAAACTTTTGCCAATATATATAGGCTGCAGACAGTGCGCAAAGTCTATAGATGTCAGCAATAGGCTACATTAAACGCTCTCTACACATACACTGAAATTAGCTTAATTATTTCAAAATAAAAGTAAATTGTCTCTTTGGTCAAACTTTGTGGCTATATGCAGCTTGAATATTTCCCCTATTTCGATTTGATTCGTTAGTCCTGTCCAACGGTTGGGTACACTTCCCCTGCTTGGCTCGTTCAGTTAGTCGATGTCTGTCCACCTGTGCAAGGAGTGTGAGAAATCGAAGATGAGTCCAATCACATGCACTACTCTGCGCGCTGTCAGCAGTAGCCCAAATGCCGGCAGATGGCGATATTGAGTCGTTTCATCTTACCGTCCAAAGGCATTGTATGCAGCCGGCATTACACTAGCGTTCCCCGTGGATCATGGTTAGTACATAAAACATTCTCCATTCAGGCTACAAAGGCCTCGATTTCATCCTTAACTCAATTTAATGGCGAGAAGGCAGAAGAAAAAAAACGGGGGAAAATATGCATACTTTCTTTATGAAACACCCTTTTACACCACCATGCTAGAGTGGCTAATGCTTCTTCCTGATTGTTCGGCTCCACATTCAACCAGGGGTAGACAACGGACTGCTGCAACCCGACTGGCTGAACACAATACACAACATCCGGGACTAGCATTCCTAGCCACACTAGCATGGTGTTAGGGAAATGGTGTGAAGCAGGGTTTTACGAGCGTATAGCCGGCTGCGTACAATGCCTTTGGACTGTAGGATGAAACGACTCAGTATCGCCATCTGCAGGCCTTTGGGCTATCTCAACAGCCCCGAGACAACATCTGTGGTGATGATGCCCTGTTGGTCCAGCAGCCTCATGGAACCTAGTTATATTCAACATGAGAAAGTTCCTACTGTATAATTATATATTATCCACAAGACATAAGGCTAATTAGGGATATATTTAGGCTATTCGAATATGTGCAGTTTTTTATTATAGCCTTAGCCTATTTTATATGAAATAGATTCTAGGTGAGTTGTGCTGCTCACTTCAGTGCCCGTTCCTCAGTATGAAGAGAACATGTTTGGAATAAAAAATGTGGCACTTTGTCGCTCGATGAGCACATTTGAAGTGTACCATTTGGTGTTTTCGGTTCAAATGGGACAGACGTAACTGTGGGCATCTGGTGCCGGTGCAGTCCCCCAGGACTCTGGAGGGGAATTAGTGTCACGGTTTCGGCCGAGGCTGCCTCTCTCCCTTGTTCGGGCAGGCTTCGGCGTTCGTTGTCTCCGGAATACTAGCTGCCCCCGTTGTATGTTTCATGTTCGTTTGCTTTTGTCTGTTTTGTTGTGACACCTGTTCTCGTTTAGCCTAATTAGTGTCCTATAAGTTTCTCGTTGTGTTTGTCTAGTGTTGTGTGTTATTGATTTTGGTCTGTCGTGTGTTGGGCTTATTTTCGCCCTTTCGCTCGGTTGAGCTTTCCTCCACTGCGTTGGAGTGTTACGCACCTGTTAGTGCGCTTTTTGCTTATTCGCCTTCGTGCGTATTTTTGCCTTCGGGCAAGTGTTGTCCTATTTTCCTGTTTTGGAGATTGACTAAAGTTGTTTGGACTATCCTTCAGTGTTCTGCGTTTGATTCCACCACTACACCCACCAACAGCACGCGTGACAGAATAACACACCCTTTAATGGAATCAGCAGGAGCCGCAGCAGCCCAGACGACGCTGGAGGACCAGGTCCGGGAACAACGGGACCAGATCCTGCAGATGGGGACCGCACTGCAGGAGGTGATCACCACCATCCGAGGCTGGGGAACGCCTCCACCGCCACCCTCCCTGCCAGCACTATCGGCCAGTCCGCCCATTCCCGCACCGGAACCCCGAGGAGTCCGACTCTCGTTCCCGAGGGCCTACGATGGAACCGCGGCCGGGTGTCAGGGATTCCTTCTCCAGGTGGAGCTGTACCTGGCCACCGTGCACCCTGCGCCCTCGGGACATGAGAGCGTGTCCGCCCTGATCTCCTGCCTTTCCGGGAAGGCATTGGAATGGGCCAACGCGGAGTGGAGGAGGATCGACGCGGACACCATCACGTACGACGAGTTCTCCCGCCGCTTCAGGGCGGTGTTTGACCATCCCGGAGGGGAAAGCGGCGGGGAGCGTCTGGTCTTCCTCCGGCAGGGGAGGAGGAGTGCCCAAGAGTTCGCCTCAATTCCGTGACTCTAAGGGCAGATGCAGGGTGGAATGATCGGGCTCTCGTCGATCACTACAGATGTAGTCTACGAGAGGACGTCCGTCGGGAGCTGGCTTGTAGGGACACCAGCCTCTCGCTCGACCAGTTGGTCGACATGTCCATCAGGCTGGATAACCTACTAGCTACCCGCGGACGTCCCGAGGGGGTCCGTCCATTTCACCCTCCAGCGCCTCCGAGCCGTGCCCCATGGAGCTCGGGGCGCTGGCGCTAGAGAGAGGAGGGGTCGGCTTACTAGGGGGTCCATCCCCTGCACCAACTGTGGTCGGGGGAGGACACACCGCGGCTAGGTGCTGGGGATGGCCTCCTAGGGGAGAGGACGACAGGTCCCGCACTGGGGATTCCTTCCAGGTGAGTAGGCGCCCCACTCACCCAGAGCTCTCTGTTGCACATTTCTGTATACCTGTGAGTTTTCCACAGGTAGCACCTCATTCCCAGCATAAGGCGCTGGTAGATTCAGGCGCGGCTGGGAATTTTGTTGATAAGAAGTTTTGTTTAGCCTTAGGGATTCCCCTTCTTCCTGTTGATGTCCCTTTCCCCGTTCATGCCCTAGATAGCCGTCCGTTGGGTGCGGGCTTGATCAGGGAGGTCACTGCGCCACTTAGGATGTGTGCGCAGGGGGGTCATCAGGAGATGATTCAGCTGTTCCTGATTGACTCTCCTGCGTATCCGGTGGTGCTGGGCATGCCCTGGTTGAGTACCCATAACCCATTTATTTCGTGGCAGGAGAGGGCTCTGATGGAGTGGTCTGCCCAGTGTGTGGGTCGATGTTTGGGCGTTTCCGTAGGGGCTACCTCGGTGGAGAGTCCAAACCAGGTGCCCGCATTGCACGTTCCCCCTGAGTATGGGGATTTGGCCATCGCGTTTAGTAAGTCGAGGGCGACGCGGTTGCCGCCCCATAGGCAGGGAGATTGTGCGATAGACCTCCAGGCAGGAGCTGCACTCCCACGGAGCCATGTGTATCCTCTGTCTCAGGAGGAGAAGAAAGCTATGGAGACTTACATAGACGAATCTCTGAGACAAGGATACATACGGCCTTCCACTTCCCCTGCGTCCTCGAGTTTCTTTTTTGTGAAGAAGAAGGATGGGGGGTTTACGCCCGTGCATCGATTACCGTGGTCTCAATCAGATCACGGTGAAGTACAGTTATCCACTCCCGCTGATTGCGACCATGACTGAGTCCTTGCATGGGGCGCGTTTCTTCACTAAATTAGATCTCAGGAGCGCGTACAACTTGGTGCGCATCAGGGAGGGCGATGAATGGAAGACAGCCTTTAGTACCACCTCGGGCCATTACGAGTATCTTGTCATGCCATACGGGTTGATGAACGCTCCGTCAGTTTTCCAATCATTCGTGGATGAGATCTTCAGGGACATGCAGGGGCAGGGGGTCGTTGTGTACATAGATGACATTCTCGTGTACTCGCCTACCCGTGTCGAGCATGTGGCCCTGGTGCGCAGAGTGTTGCGGAGGCTGGTGGAGCACGACCTGTATGTTAAGGCAGAGAAGTGTCTGTTTTTCCAGGAGTCGGTCTCCTTTTTGGGGTATCAGTTGTCTGCGTCAGGGGTGAAGATGGAGGTAGACCGGGTGTCAGCCGTGCGTAATTGGCAAACACCAACCACTGTGAAGGAGGTGCAGCAGTTTTTGGGGTTTGCGAATTACTACCAGAGGTTTATCCGGGGTTTTGGACAGGTGGCAGCTCCCATCACGTCTCTTTTGAAGGGGGGTCCGGTGCGTCTGCAGTGGTCTGCCGAGGCGGACAGGGCGTTTGGGAGGCTGAAGGACCTGTTTACCTCGGCTCCAGTGCTGGCACATCCGGATCCCTCTTTACCATTTCAGGTAGAGGTGGACGCGTCTGAGGCCGGTATAGGAGCCGTGCTTTCACAACGGTCAGGCGCGCCACCCAAACTCCGCCCCTGTGCTTTTTATTCCAAGAAGCTCAGTCCGGCGGAGCGAAACTATGACGTAGGGGACAGGGAGCTGTTAGCCGTGGTACAGGCCCTAAAGGTGTGGAGGCACTGGCTTGAGGGGGCTCAACACCCTTTCCTCATTTTGACGGACCACCGTAACCTGGAGTACATCCGGGCAGCGAGGAGGCTAAACCCTCGGCAGGCTAGATGGAATATGTTTTTGACCCGGTTTACATTTAAGATCACGTACATCCCTGGGTCACAGAACGGTAAGGCAGATGCGCTGTCTCGGCGGTATGACACGGAGGAGAGGTCCGTGGAGCCCACTCCCATACTGCCGGAGTCGTGTCTGGTGGCACCGGTAGTGTGGGAGGTCGATGCTGAGCTCGAGCGGGCAGCACGCACCGACCCTAGTCCACCACAGTGCCCGGAGGGTCGGAAGTACGCTCCGCTCGAGGTTCGGGATCGATTGATCTATTGGGCTCACACGTCACCCTCCTCTGGACACCCGGGTATCGGCCGGACAGTGCACTGTCTTAGTGCCAAGTACTGGTGGCCCACGTTGGCAAGGGATGTGAGGGTTTATGTTTCCTCCTGCTCGGTGTGCGCCCAGTGTAAGGCGCCTAGACATCTGCCTAGGGGTAAGTTACTACCCTGCCCGTTCCATAACGACCATGGTCCCACCTCTCGGTGGATTTCCTTACTGACCTTCCTCCTTCACAGGGGAATACCACTATACTGGTCGTTGTGGACCGGTTTTCTAAGGCCTGTCGTTTGCTCCCCATGCCGGGCCTTCCTACCGCCCTGCAAACGGCCGAAGCCCTATTCACCCATGTGTTCCGGCACTACGGGGTACCCGAGGATATTGTGTCTGATCGAGGTCCCCAATTTACCTCCAGAGTCTGGAGGGCCTTTATGGAGCGGTTGGGGGTCTCGGTGAGCCTCACATCGGGTTACCACCCGGAGAGTAATGGGCAGGTGGAACGTGTGAACCAGGATGTGGGTAGGTTTCTTAGAACATACTGCCAGGACCGGCCGGAGGAGTGGGCAAGGTACGTTCCCTGGGCCGAAATGGCCCAGAATTCCCTACGCCATTCCTCCACTAACCTAACCCCTTTCCAATGTGTGTTAGGTTACCAGTCGGTTCTGGCACCTTGGCAGCAGAGCCAGATCGAGGCTCCTGCGGTGGATGAGTGGGCGAGGCGCTCGGAGGAGACATGGAACGCTGCACACGTCCACCTGCAGCGGGCCCTCCGACGTCATAAAGGCGAGCGCCGATCTCCACCGCAGTGAGGGACCGGTGTACGCACCTGGTGATCGAGTCTGGCTCTCTACCAGAAACCTGCCCCTCCGCCTGCCCTGTCGGAAACTGGGTCGGCGGTTTGTAGGGCCATTTAAAGTCCTGGGAAGGTTGAACGAGGTGTGTTACAAATTACAGCTACCTGTTGAATATAAAAGTATTAACCCCTCGTTCCATGTGTTCCTTCTCAGGCCGGTGGTAGCTGGCCCACTCCAAGAAAGTGAGATCAGGGAGACTCCTCCGCCCCATTGGACATCGAGGGGGCACCGGCGTACTCCGTGAGGTCCATCTTGGATTCGAGACGTCGGATGGGGGGTCTCCAATATCTAGTGGAGTGGGAGGGGTACGGTCCGGAGGAGCGGTGCTGGGTGCCGAGGAGAGACATTTTGGACCCGTCTCTCCTGGACGGAATTCCATCGTGGGCACCCGACGCACCCTGCTCCGCGTCCTCCGGGTCGTCCCGAGGCCGGAGTCGGCGCACGTCTGGAGCCGCGCGTCAAGGGGGGTACTGTCACGGTTTCGGCCGAGGCTGCCTCTCTCCCTTGTTCGGGCAGGCTTCGGCGTTCGTTGTCTCCGGAATACTAGCTGCCACCGTTGTATGTTTCATGTTCGTTTGCTTTTGTCTGTTTTGTTGTGACACCTGTTCTCGTTTAGCCTAATTAGTGTCCTATAAGTTTCTCGTTGTGTTTGTCTAGTGTTGTGTGTTATTGATTTTGGTCTGTCGTGTGTTGGGCTTATTTTCGCCCTTTCGCTCGGTTGAGCTTTCCTCCACTGCGTTGGAGTGTTACGCACCTGTTAGTGCGCTTTTTGCTTATTCGCCTTCGTGCGTATTTTTGCCTTCGGGCAAGTGTTGTCCTATTTTCCTGTTTTGGAGATTGACTAAAGTTGTTTGGACTATCCTTCGGTGTTCTGCGTTTGATTCCACCACTACACCCACCTACAGCACGCGTGACAATTAGCATTTTGGGATGTCAGAACATGGCTTCCTATTCCCTATATGGTGTACCACTTCTGACCTGGGTACATAGGGCTCTGGTGCGCTATCTGACCTGGGTACATAGGGCTCTGGTGCGCTATCTGACCTGGGTACATAGGGCTCTGGTGCGCTATCTGACCTGGGTACATAGGGCTCTGGTGCGCTATCTGACCTGGGTACATAGGGCTCTGGTGCGCTATCTGACCTGGGTACATAGGGCTCTGGTGCGCTATCTGACCTGGGTACATAGGGCTCTGGTGCGCTATCTGACCTGGGTACATAGGGCTCTGGTGCGCTATCTGACCTGGGTACATAGGGCTCTGGTGCGCTATAGGGTGCCGTTTTGGACACAACTCACTGGCTGTGGGGATGTGATTGGTACAGGAGGGAAGACAGGCTACTTTCTTTATTCTCCTCAATGCCCTAATTTTATTAATCACAGGCCACATCCCACATCTGACACCAATGTAGCGAACAAACAAATTCCTTTACCACAGAAGTTGTTTGTATTGAGGTGGTAAATGTTAATGATCAGGTGAATGGAGATTATCTTGGTCCCTCAGAGCCTGGTACTGTGGCAGACAGAGCCTGGTACTGTGGCAGACAGAGAATGGTACTGTGGCAGACAGAGCCTGGTACTGTGGCAGACAGAGAATGGTAGAGTCTTTAGATTTACGTCATTTAGCTTTTATCCAGAGCGACTTACATGAGCAACTAGGGTTAAGTGCCTTGCTCAAGGGCACATCAACAGATTTTTCACCTAGTCGGCTCGGGGATTAGAACCAGCGACCTTTCTGTTACTGGCACAACGCTCTTAACCACTAAGCTACCTGCCAACCTTTCTTTAAGGTAGAACAGATGAACAGATGAACAGTCTATGTGAACAGACAGACCAGAGAGGTACAGCCATGGCATCCAAACGGACATAGGGAAGGGATCACTGCTTCTACGTCTCTCTCCAACCAAGGTGTCTAAATTGAGGAGAAAACTGAAGTAGAGGAGAGATTCAGCTCATCCAAGAATTACTGAATCTCCCCTTTAAGAGACTGAGAACAGAGTCTGTGTGAACAGACAGAGGTCTAGAACAGTGGTTCTGTGTGAACAGACAGAGGAATAATCTAGAACAGTGGTTCTGTGTGAACAGACAGAGGTATAATCTAGAACAGTGGTTCTGTGTGAACAGACAGGGTAATAATCTAGAACAGTAGTTCTGTGTGAACAGACAGGGTAATAATCTAGAACAGTGGTTCTGTGTGAACAGACAGAGGTCTAGAACAGTGGTTCTGTGTG
Source organism: Coregonus clupeaformis (assembly GCF_020615455.1). NCBI lineage: Eukaryota > Metazoa > Chordata > Actinopteri > Salmoniformes > Salmonidae > Coregonus > Coregonus clupeaformis. Next base: position 840,715 of record NC_059220.1, read on the forward strand.
AACAGACAGAGGAATAATCTAGAACAGTGGTTCTGTGTGAACAGACAGAGGTATAATCTAGAACAGTGGTTCTGTGTGAACAGACAGGGTAATAATCTAGAACAGTGGTTCTGTGTGAACAGACAGGGTAATAATCTAGAACAGTGGTTCTGTGTGAACAGACAGAGGTATAATCTAGAACAGTGGTTCTGTGTGAACAGACAGAAATATAATCTAGAACAGTGGTTCTGTGTGAACAGACAGAGGAATAATCTAGAACAGTGGTTCTGTGTGAACAGACAGAGGTCTAGAACAGTGGTTCTGTGTGAACAGACAGAGGAATAATCTAGAACAGTGGTTCTGTGTGAACAGACAGAGGTATAATCAAGTACCCCCAGGGTCCCATTACCCCTGTGGATAGGCCAAATACCCCCAGGGTCCCATTACCCCTGTGGATAGGCAAAGTACCCCCAGGGTCCCATTACCCCTGTGGATAGGCAAAGTACCCCCAGGGTCCCATTACCCCTGTGGATAGGCAAAGTACCCCCAGGGTCCCATTACCCCTGTGGATAGGCAAAGTACCCCCAGGGTCCCATTACCCCTGTGGATAGGCAAAGTACCCCCAGGGTCCCATTACCCCTGTGGATAGGCCAAATACCCCCAAGGTCCCATTACCCCTGTGGATAGGCCAAATACCCTCTGGGTCCCATTACCCCTGTGGATAGGCCAAATACCCCCTGGGTCCCATTACCCCTGTGGATAGGCAAAGTACCCCCAGGGTCCCATTACCCCTGTGGATAGGCCAAATACCCCCAGGGTCCCATTACCCCTGTGGATAGGCAAAGTACCCCCAGGGTCCCATTACCCCTGTGGATAGGCAAAGTACCCCCAGGGTCCCATTACCCCTGTGGATAGGCAAAGTACCCCCAGGGTCCCATTACCCCTGTGGATAGGCAAAGTACCCCCAGGGTCCCATTGCCCCTGTGGATAGGCAAAGTACCCCCAGGGTCCCATTACCCCTGTGGATAGGCCAAATACCCCCAGGGTCCCATTACCCCTGTGGATAGGCCAAAAAGCCCCTGGGTCCCATTACCCCTGTGGATAGGCCAAGTACCCCCAGGGTCCCATTACCCCTGTGGATAGGCCAAATACCCCCTGGGTCCCATTACCCCTGTGGATAGGCAAAGTACCCCCAGGGTCCCATTACCCCTGTGGATAGGCAAAGTACCCCCAGGGTCCCATTACCCCTGTGGATAGGCCAAGTACCCCCAGGGTCCCATTACCCCTGTGGATAGGCCAAGTACCCCCAGGGTCCCATTACCCCTGTGGATAGGCCAAGTACCCCCAGGGTCCCATTAACCCTGTGGATAGGCCAAGTACCCCCAGGGTCCCATTACCCCTGTGGATAGGCCAAGTACCCCCAGGGTCCCATTACCCCTGTGGATAGGCCAAATACCCCCAGGGTCCAATTACCCCCAGGGTCCCAGTACCCCCAGGGTCCCATTACCCCCAGGGTCCCATTACCCCCAGGGTCCCAGTACCCCCTGGGTCCCATTACCCCCAGGGTCCCATTACCCCTGTGGATAGGCCAAGTACCCCCAGGGTCCAATTACCCCCAGGGTCCCAGTAGCCCCAGGGTCCCATTACCCCCAGGGTCCCATTACCCCCTGGGTCCCATTACCCCCAGGGTCCCAGTACCCCCAGGGTCCCATTACCCCCAGGGTCCCAGTACCCCCAGGGTCCCATTACCCCCAGGGTCCCATTACCCCCAGGGTCCCAGTACCCCCAGGGTCCCAGTACCCCTGTGGATAGGCCAAGTACCCCCAGGGTCCCATTACCCCCAGGGTCCCATTACCCCCAGGGTCCCAGTACCCCCAGGGTCCCAGTACCCCCAGGGTCCCATTACCCCCAGGGTCCCAGTACCCCCAGGGTCCCAGTACCCCCAGGGTACCATTACCCCTGGTGGGAACCACTGCTCTATAAGGTGCCTGGACAACAGTCTATACAGGTGATTCATAGTGTCATTGTATTGTCACATTGTGATGCACAGAGACCAGGAGAACATTCTGTCTGCTCACACCTGGATGTGTGCCTCTGTATATATCTGTCAGTGGTTTACTGGAGGAGAAGAGAGGAGAGGAGAGGAGGAGAGGAGAGGAGAGGAGAGGAGAGGAGAGGAGAGGAGAGGTGAGGTGAGGGGAGGAGATGAGAGGAGAGGAGAGCATGTGATAGCTCTTACATTACTAGATGCAAGGATGAGGCAGAGGGACGTCAGTCAAGTTAACATGTTTAGTCAGTGATACAGGTCATACATCTGGCTCATGACTGACTGAACCCTTCACACTAGGACATCTCCCCCTTTTAGTGAAGAACCTCAGAGAAGATGTTAACACAGTTTCATCATATACAGTAGTTATATATACACTGAGTGTACAAAACATTAAGAAAACCTTCGTAATACTGAGTTGGACCCCCCCCCCCCCCCCCTCCCCCTCAGAACAGCCTCAATTTGTCGGGGCATGGACCCTACAAGGTGTCCAAAGCGTTCCACAGGGATGCTGGCTCATGTTGACTCCAATGCTTCCCACAGTTGTGTTAAGTTGGCTGGATGTCCTTTGGGTGGTGGACCATTCTTGATACACACGGGAAACTGTTGAGGGTGAAAAACCCAGCAGCGTTGCAGTTCTTGACACAAACCGGTACGCCTGGCACCTACTACCATACCCCGTTCAAAGACACGTACATATTTTTTCTTGCCCATTCACCCTCTGAATGGCACACAATGTCTCAATTGTCTCAAGGCTTAAAAATCGTTCTTTAACCAGTATCCTCCCCTTCATCTACACTGATTGAAGTGGATTTAACAAGTGACATCTATAAGGGATCATAGCTTTCACCTAGATTTACCCGCCAGTCTATGTCATGGAAAGAGCAGGTGTTCTTAATGTTTTGTCCAAAGTATATAGAGTACATAGCAATAGCCTACTTTATCATGTTATATAAAGGACTTCCATTCACACCGGGTGGTGTGCATTTGGATGAGGCTGGGAGCAGAGGAATAATTTAGGAGATAGCTTGCACTCAATAAATAATGGCACTTCTTTAAATACTGCATATTGGCAGCTGTTATGTAGCTAGTGGAGCCTATGTGGTTTTCATTCGAGTCAGAGGGGAAGCCTACTCTTTGCCTTAGACTTAATTATATCTTCCTTTGGAAGTTATTATCCTCATTACATGAAGTTAGAGTGTGCTTCATGAAGTCGCTGCTCTTATCGTAGTGTGATTGGGTGTCACGAGTGTCAGTGTAATGCGGTGGATCGAAGTCAGGCGCAGGACACAGAACTCTATGAAACGTACTTTACTGTAGAAGTAAAGAAACCAATACAGAACCCCTCCACACAGGGAGGAACAAACCCGCTCACCAACGACACACGAAACGAAAAACAAACACGCACAAAACACATTGGGAGCCACTGGGTTAAATAGGGAAGGAGTGATCACATAATGGGCAACAGGTGTGTAACAATCAGACAACAGGTGCAACATAGAAACATAGAACATAGATCGGTAGCGGCTAGTATTCCGGTGACGACGAACGCCGAAGCCTGCCCGAGCAAGGAGGAGGGGCAGCCTCGGCCGTATCCGTGACAGTACCCCCCCCCCTGACGCGCGGCTCCAGCCGTGCGTCGACACCGGCCTCGGGGACGGCCAAGAGGAGGCGGAGCAGGGCGAGTAGGATGACGACGATGGAAATCCCTTAACAAGGAGGGGTCGAGAATGTCCCTCCTGGGAACCCAGCTCCGTTCCTCCGGACCGTACCACTCCCACTCCACGAGATACTGCAGGCCTCCCACCCGACGCCTCGAATCTAAGATGGAACGGACCGAGTACGCCGGCGCCCCCTCGATGTCCAGTGAACCTCCCGCACCTCGGACTCCTGGAGTGGACCAGCTACCACCGGCCTGAGGAGAGACACATGGAACGAGGGGTTAATACGATACTCAGGAGGAAGCTGTAACCTATAACATACCTCGTTCAATCTCCTCAGGACTTTGAATGGCCCCACAAACCGCCGACCCTGCTTCCGGCAGGGCAGGCGAAGGGGCAGGTTTCAGGTCGAGAGCCAGACCCGGTCCCCCGGTGCATATACCGGGAGCCTCACTGCGGTGGCGGTCGGCGCTCGCCCTCTGCTGCCCGATGGCCCGCTGCAGGCGCACATGGGCAGCGTTCCAGGTCTCCTGCGAGCGCCGAAACCATTCATCCACCACAGGAGCCTCGATCTGGCTCTGATGCCAAGGTGCCAGAACGGGCTGATAACCTAAAACACACTGGAATGGAGTAAGGTTAGTGGAGGAGTGGTGGAGTGAGTTTTGGGCTATCTCTGCCCAGGGGAGGAACGCCGACCACTCCCCCCGCCGGTCCTGGCAATACGACCTCAGAAACCTACCCACCTCCTGGTTGACTCTCTCCACCTGCCCGTTACTTTCGGGGTGAAACCCTGAGGTAAGGCTGACCGAGACTCCCAGACATTCCATGAACGCCCTCCAAACCCTCGAGGTGAACTGGGAATCCCGATCAGACACTATATCCTCAGGTATCCCATAGTGCCGGAAGACGTGTGTAAATAGGGCCTCAGCAGTCTGTAGGGCCGTAGGGAGACCGGGCAAAGGAATGAGGCAGCAGGACTTACAAAACCGATCCACAACGACCAGGATCGTGGTGTTCCCTTGTGAGGGGGAAGATCTGTCACGAAATCCACTGATAGGTGGGACCACGGTCGTTGTGGAACGGGTAGGGGTTGCAATTTCCCTCTGGGCAGGTGTCTAGGAGCCTTACACTGGTCGCACACCGAGCAGGAGGAAACATAAACCCTCACGTCCTTGGCTAAGGTGGGCCACCAGTACTTCCCACTAAGACAGTGCACTGTCCGACCGATGCCAGGATGACCAGAGGAGGGTGACGTGTGAGCCCAATAGATCAAATGATCACGGACCTCCAGCGGGACGCAAACACGACCCTCTGGACACTGGGGAGGAGAGGGTTCGTTACGCAACGCCCGCTCGATGTCCGCGTCCACCTCCCACACCACCGGTGCCACCAGACATTACGCCGGAAGTATGGGAGTGAGCTCCACGGAACTCTCCTCCGTGTCATACAGTCGGGACAGAGCATCTGCCTTAGCGTTCTGGGAGCCCGGCCTGTAAGAAAGGGTGAAAACAAAACGGTTTAGAAACATGGACCACCTTGCCTGGCGAGGGTTGAACCTCTTCGCCGCCTGGATGTACTCCAGATTGCAGTGGTCAGTCAAAATGAGAAAAGGGTGTTTAGCCCCCTCAAGCCAATGTCTCCACGTTTTCAGGGCTTGGACCACAGCCAACAGCTCCCGGTCCCCCACATCATAGTTGCGCTCCGCCGGACAGAGCTTCTTCGAAAAGAACGCACAGGGGCGGAGCTTGGGGGGTGTGCCCGAGCGCTGGGAAAGTACAGCACCTATCCCAGCCTCCGACGCGTCCACCTCAACTGTGAAAGCCAAGGAGGGATTCGGATGAGCCAGCACTGGAGCCGAGGTAAACAGGTTCTTCAGATTATTGAACGCCTCAGCTGACCACTGCAGTCACACCGGTCCCCCCTTCAGCAACGAGGTAATGGGAGCCGCTACCTGACCAAAGCCCCGGATAAACCTCCGGTAGTAATTGGCAAACCCCAAAAATTGCTGCACCTCCTTCACCGTGGTTGGAGTCGGCCAATTACGCACGGCCGAAATGCGGTCACTCTCCATCCTCACCCCAGACGCGGACATGTGGTATCCTAGGAAGGAGATGGACTCCTGAAAGAACAGGCATTTCTCCGCCTTGGCATACAGGTCATGCTTCAACAGTCGTCCAAGCACTTTACGCACCAGGGACACATGCTCGGCCCGTGTAGCGGAGTATATGAGAATGTCATCAATATACACCACTACACCCTGTCCGTGCAGATCCTGGAAAATCTCATCGACAAAGGATTGGAAGACTGATGGAGCATTCATCAACCCGTATGGCATGACGAGGTACTCATAGTGCCCCGAGGTGGTACTAAATGCTGTCTTCCACTCATCTCCCTCCCGGATACACACCAGGTTGTACGTGCTCCTGAGATCCAATTTCGTGAAGAAGCGCGCCCCGTGCAGTGACTCCGTCATACAAGCTATCAGAGGTAAGGGATAGCTGTAGTTGACAGTAATCTGATTAAGCCCACGGTAATCAATGCACGGGCGTAACCCACCATCCTTCTTCTTCACGAAAAAGAAACTTGAGGAAACAGGTGAAGTGGAAGGCCGAATGTATCCCTGTCTCAGAGATTCAGAGACATATGTTTCCATAGCCGCCTTCTCCGCTTGTGACAGAGGATACACGTGACTCCGGGGAAGTGCAGCGCCTACCTGGAGATTTATCGCACAATCCCCCGGACGATGGGGTGGTAATTTAGTCACCCTCTTTTTACTGAAGGCGAGAGCCAAATCGGCATACTCGGAAGGAATGTGCAACCTGGTTTGGACTCTCCACCGTAGTAGCCCCTAAGGAAACCCCTACACACCTCCCTGAGCACTGACGTGACCATCCCTTGACAGCCCTCTGTTGCCAAGAAATAGTGGCATCATGAGTGGTTAACCAGGGAAGTCCCAACACCACAGGATACGCAGGAGAATCAATCAGATAGAGACTAATCCTCTCCTCATGACCCCCCTGCGTCCTCATTAAGAGTGTTGCGGTAACTTCCCTGATTAGGCCTGACCCTAGCGGGCGACTATCTAATGCGTGGACAGGGAAGGGCACATCAACACGAACAGTGGGAATCCCTAAACTATATGAATATTGATGATCAATAAAATTCCCAGCTGCGCCTGAATCTACTAGCGCCTTATGCTTGGAATGAGGAGAAAACTCTGGGAAAACAACCTCTATACACAGCTGACCAACAGGGAGCTCTGGGTGAGTCGGGTGCCTACTCACCTGAGATGGTTGACCAGTGCTCTGCCTACTGCCTCGACCCCCTGGGGACCCTCCCCAGCACCGGCCCGCAGTGGGTCCTCTGCGGCCACAGTTGGTGCAGGGGACGGCCCCTCTCCTGGTCTCCCTAAGCGCAGCACCTCCGAGCTCCATGGGGGTAGGGTCGGAGGTGCTGGGGGATGGAATGAATGGGCCCTGATCAGAACGTCCGCGGGTCTCCAACAGGTTATCCAGCCTGATGGACATCTCCACCAGTTGGTCCAGGTTGAGATTGGAATTCCTGCAGGCCAGTTCCTGCCGAACGTTCTCCCTTAGGCTGCAACGATAGTGGTCGATCAGGGCCTTCTCATTCCATCCTGCGCTGGCTGCCAGAGTCCTGAACTCCAGCGCGAAATCCTGGGCGCTCCTCCTCTCCTGTCGTAGGTGGAACAGACGCTCGCCCGCCGCTCTCCCCTCCGGTGGATGATCGAATACCGCCCGGAAGCAGTGGGTGAAATCCTCGTAGCGGACCGATGTAGCGTCAATTCCTCCCCACTCGGCGTTGACCCACTCGAGCGCCTTCCTCGACAGAGAGGAGATGAGGGCGGACACGCTCTCGTATCCCGAGGGCGCCGGGTGAATGGTTGCCAGGTAGAGCTCTACCTGGAGAAGGAAACCCTGACACCCGGCTGGTGTACCATCATATGCCCTCGGAGCGAGAGCCGAATCCCATTGGGCCCAGGTGGCGAAGGGGTGGACTGTGGTATGGGTGGTTGAGTGGTTGGAGGAGGTGTAGGAAGGCCACCTCTTTCCCAACGGTCCATAGTATTCATCACCCTCTCCATAGCGGTGCCGAGAGCCTGGATTCTGCTTGCCTGCCGTTGGATACGTTCCTCCCACGATCCGGACGGACCGACTGTACCTGCTGACTCCATTTTATGGTGTGTGTTTATGTCACGAGTGTCAGTGTAATGCGGTGGATCAAAGTCAGGCGCAGGACACAGAAACTCGTAAGAAACGTACTTTACTGAATAAGTAAAGAAACCAATACAAAACACCTCCACACAGGGAGGAACAAACCCGCTAACCAACGTCACACGAAACGAAAAGCAAACACGCACAAAACACATTGGGAGCCACTGGGTTAAATAGGGAAGGAGTGATCACATAATGGGCAACAGGTGTGTAACAATCAGACAACAGGTGCAACATAGAAACATAGAACATAGATCGGCAGCAGCTAGTATTCCGGTGATGACGAACGCCGAAGCCTGCCCGAGCAAGGAGGAGGGGCAGCCTCGGCAGAATCCGTGACTTTGGGGTGTATTATCTGTCCGTATAAATAAATTGAAGCAATACCGTGGTTGGTTTAAACACTCCTAGTTCTGTGGTTGGTTTAAACACTCCTAGTTCTGTGGTTGGTTTAAACACTCCTAGTTCTGTGGTTGGTTTAAACACTCCTAGTTCTGTGGTTGGTTTAAACACTCCTAGTTCTGTGGTTGGTTTAAACACTCCTAGTTCTGTGGTTGGTTTAAACACTCCTAGTTCTGTGGTTGGTTTAAACACTCCTAGTCCAGGGGTTGGTTTAAACAGTCCTAGACTGGGTGATGTAGTGAAGCTGATCTGGTTGGTTTCCAGACTGGGTGATGTAGTGAAGCTGATCTGGTTGGTTTCCAGACTGGGTGATGTAGTGAAGCTGATCTGGTTGGTTTCCAGACTGGGTGATGTAGTGAAGCTGATCTGGTTGGTTTCCAGACTGGGTGATGTAGTGAAGCTGATCTGGTTGGTTTCCAGACTGGGTGATGTAGTGAAGCTGATCTGGTTGGTTTCCAGACTGGGTGATGTAGTGAAGCTGATCTGGTTGGTTTCCAGACTGGGTGATGTAGTGAAGCTGATCTGGTTGGTTTCCAGACTGGGTGATGTAGTGAAGCTGATCTGGTTGGTTTCCAGACTGGGTGATGTAGTGAGGCTGATCTGGTTGGTTTCCAGACTGGGTGATGTAGTGAAGCTGATCTGGTTGGTTTCCAGGCTGGGTGATGTAGTGAAGCTGATCTGGTTGGTTTCCAGGCTGGGTGATGTAGTGAAGCTGATCTGGTTGGTTTCCAGACTGGGTGATGTAGTGAGGCTGATCTGGTTGGTTTCCAGACTGGGTGATGTAGTGAAGCTGATCTGGTTGGTTTCCAGACTGGGTGATGTAGTGAGGCTGATCTGGTTGGTTTCCAGACTGGGTGATGTAGTGAAGCTGATCTGGTTGGTTTCCAGACTGGGTGATGTAGTGAAGCTGATCTGGTTGGTTTCCAGACTGGGTGATGTAGTGAAGCTGATCTGATTGGTTTCCAGACTGGGTGATGTAGTGAAGCTGATCTGGTTGGTTTCCAGACTGGGTGATGTAGTGAAGCTGATCTGGTTGGTTTCCAGACTGGGTGATGTAGTGAAGCTGATCTGGTTGGTTTCCAGACTGGGTGATGTAGTGAAGCTGATCTGGTTGGTTTCCAGACTGGGTGATGTAGTGAAGCTGATCTGGTTGGTTTCTGAGGCTGATGCTGTAAACTGAAGTTAGATGACTGACTGAGTCCTGCTGTGATTGTCACGATCGTCGTAAGAACCGGACCAAGGCGCAGCGTGATAGGCGTACATCTTTTAATGAGTACTTTAACACATGAACAAAACAACAAAACGATACGTGAAGTCTAAAGGTTCACCAACACAAACCTATACAGATCAAGATCCCACAATGAACTGTGCAAAACAGGCTGCCTAAGTATGGTCCCAATCAGAGACAACGAGCAACAGCTGCCTCTGATCGGGAACCACCCTGGCCAGCATAGATCTAAACGATCTAGAATAAACACATAGAAACTACAACATAGAAACTAACACCCTGGCTCAACATTAAAGAGTCCCCAGAGCCAGGGCGTGACAGTACCCCCCCCCAAAGGCACGGACTGCGACCGCGACAAATAAACCCAACAGGGGAGGGGCCGGGTGGGCATTCCGCCTCGGAGGCGGATCCGGCTCCGGGCGTGACCACCACTCTCTCTCTCGCCCTCGTGGTCTGGCCCTGCTGGCCGGAGCTGGACTGAACACCGGTGGAGCGGATTGCTCTGGCTCCGGCGTGGAGCAGCTGACCGGTGACGGACCGTGCCGGACTGACGACGCGCACCGCTGGCTTGGTGCGGGGAGCGGGAACGGGCCGGACCGGGCTGACGACGCGCACCACTGGCTTGGTGCGGGGAGCAGGAACAGGCCGAACCAGGCTGGCGACGCGCACCACTGGCTTGGTGCGGGGAGTAGGAACAGGCCGGACCGGGCTGGCGACGCGCACCACAGGCTTGGTGCGGGGAGCAGGAACGGGCCGGACCGGGCTGACGACGCGCAACACTGGCTTGGTGCGGGGAGCAGGAACGGGCCGGGCCGGGCTGGCGACGAGCACCACAGGCTTGGTGCGGGGAGCAGGAACAGGCCGGACCGGGCTGGCGACGCGCACCACAGGCTTGGTGCGGGGAGCAGGAACAGGCCGGACCGGGCTGGCGACGCGCACCACAGGCTTGGTGCGGTGAGCAGGAATAGGCCGGACCGGGCTGGCGACGCGCACCACAGGCTTGGTGCGAGGGACAGGAACAGGCCGGACCGGGCTGGCGACGCGCACCACAGGCTTGGTGCGAGGGACAGGAACAGGCCGGACCGTACTGGGAACACACACCACTGGCCTTGTGCGGGGATCAGGAACGGGCCGGACCGGACTGGTAACACACCCCAGTACCTCTCGCCGTGCCTCTACACCCTCCTTCCCCCTCATGACCAATGGCCCCCGTAACCTGGTGGCCTCCTCTCCTAGTCCACAAACTCGCCCTGTAGCTGCCTCCAGCAGCCCCGTCGTCCATGCCGTGTGTCCCCCCCAAAACATTTCTTGGGGTTGCCTCTCGCCTGTCCGACGACGGCACGGTTGGCGCCGTACCTCCTCTCTCGCCAGGGCTTTAACTTTTGCCCATGGCCCTTTGCCCGTGAACATGTCCTCCCAAGACCACCATTCGCCCACCTGGGACATCGCCAACTTCTCCAGTTCCTTTCCCGGTGTCTGCTCCTGAACACGCTGCTTGGTCCTTCTTTGGTGGGATCTTCTGTCACGATCGTCGTAAGAACCGGACCAAGGCGCAGCGTGATAGGCGTACATCTTTTAATGAGTACTTTAACACATGAACAAAACAACAAAACGATACGTGAAGTCTAAAGGTTCACCAACACAAACCTATACAGATCAAGATCCCACAATGAACTGTGCAAAACAGGCTGCCTAAGTATGGTCCCAATCAGAGACAACGAGCAACAGCTGCCTCTGATCGGGAACCACCCTGGCCAACATAGATCTAAACGATCTAGAATAAACACATAGAAACTACAACATAGAAACTAACACCCTGGCTCAACATTAAAGAGTCCCCAGAGCCAGGGCGTGACAGTGATACTAGAGTCTGAGTCCCAAATGGCACCCTATTCCCTATATAGTGCACTACTTTAGACCAGAGAATGGCACCCTATTCCCTATATAGTGCACTACTTTAGACCAGAGAATGGCACCCCTATTCCCTTTATAGTGCACTACTTTAGACCAGAGAATGACACCCTATTCCCTATATAGTGCACTACTTTAGACCAGAGAATGACACCCTATTCCTTACATAGTGCAGTACTGCTGGTCAAAATACATTATATATGGAATAGGGTGCCATTGCTAATCTAGGAGAGTGATTGAGAGGCTAATATGACAGCAGCTATGGGGGCAAAACCGAACTAGGTGGGTAGAGGGTTAACATAATAACAGGACTAGGTGGGTAGAGGGTTAACATAATAACAGGACTAGGTGGGTAGAGGGTTAACATTATAACAGGACTAGGTGGGTAGAGGGTTAACATAATAACAGGACTAGGTGGGTAGAGGGTTAACATAATAACAGGACTAGGTGGGTAGAGGGTTAACATAATAACAGGACTAGGTGGGTAGAGGGTTAACATTATAACCGAACTAGGTGGGTAGAGGGTTAACATAATAACCAAACTAGGTGGGTAGAGGGTTAACATAATAACAGGACTAGGTGGGTAGAGGGTTAACATTATAACCAAACTAGGTGGGTAGAGGGTTAACATAATAACAGGACTAGGTGGGTAGAGGGTTAACATAATAACAGGACTAGGTGGGTAGAGGGTTAACATTATAACCGAACTAGGTGGGTAGAGGGTTAACATAATAACAGGACTAGGTGGGTAGAGGGTTAACATTATAACCAAACTAGGTGGGTAGAGGGTTAACATTATAACCAAACTAGGTGGGTAAAGGGTTAACATAATAACAGTACTAGGTGGGTAGAGGGTTAACATAATAACAGGACTAGGTGGGTAGAGGGTTAACATAATAACAGGACTAGGTGGGTAGAGGGTTAACATTATAACCAAACTAGGTGGGTAGAGGGTTAACATTATAACCAAACTAGGTGGGTAAAGGGTTAACATAATAACAGGACTAGGTGGGTAGAGGGTTAACATAATAACAGGACTAGGTGGGTAGAGGGTTAACATAATAACAGGACTAGGTGGGTAGAGGGTTAACATAATAACAGGACTAGGTGGGTAGAGGGTTAACATTATAACCAAACTAGGTGGGTAGAGGGTTAACATTATAACCAAACTAGGTGGGTAGAGGGTTAACATAATAACAGGACTAGGTGGGTAGAGGGTTAACATAATAACAGGACTAGGTGGGTAGAGGGTTAACATTATAACCAAACTAGGTGGGTAGAGGGTTAACATTATAACCAAACTAGGTGGGTAGAGGGTTAACATAATAACAGGACTAGGTGGGTAGAGGGTTAACATAATAACAGGACTAGGTGGGTAGAGGGTTAACATAATAACCGAACTAGGTGGGTAGAGGGTTAACATAATAACCAAACTAGGTGGGTAGAGGGTTAACATTATAACCGAACTAGGTGGGTAGAGGGTTAACATAATAACAGGACTAGGTGGGTAGAGGGTTAACATAATAACAGGACTAGGTGGGTAGATGGTTAACATAATAACAGGACTAGGTGGGTAGAGGGTTAACATAATAACAGGACTAGGTGGGTAGAGGGTTAACATAATAACCGAACTAGGTGGGTAGAGGGTTAACATAATAACAGGACTAGGTGGGTAGAGGGTTAACATAATAACAGGACTAGGTGGGTAGAGGGTTAACATAATAACAGGACTAGGTGGGTAGAGGGTTAACATTATAACAGGACTAGGTGGGTAGAGGGTTAACATAATAACAGGACTAGGTGGGTAGAGGGTTAACATAATAACCGAACTAGGTGGCTAGAGGGTTAACATTATAACAGGACTAGGTGGGTAGAGGGTTAACATAATAACAGGACTAGGTGGGTAGAGGGTTAACATAATAACAGGACTAGGTGGGTAGAGGGTTAACATAATAACAGGACTAGGTGGGTAGAGGGTTAACATTATAACAGGACTAGGTGGGTAGAGGGTTAACATAATAACAGGACTAGGTGGGTAGAGGGTTAACATAATAACAGGACTAGGTGGGTAGAGGGTTAACATAATAACCGAACTAGGTGGGTAGAGGGTTAACATAATAACAGGACTAGGTGGGTAGAGGGTTAACATAATAACCAAACTAGGTGGGTAAAGGGTTAACATAATAACAGGACTAGGTGGGTAGAGGGTTAACATAATAACAGGACTAGGTGGGTAGAGGGTTAACATAATAACAGGACTAGGTAGGTAGAGGGTAAACATAATAACAGGACTAGGTGGGTAGAGGGTTAACATTATAACAGGACTAGGTGGGTAGAGGGTTAACATAATAACAGGACTAGGTGGGTAGAGGGTTAACATTATAACAGGACTAGGTGGGTAGAGGGTTAACATAATAACCAAACTAGGTGGGTAAAGGGTTAACATTATAACAGGACTAGGTGGGTAGAGGGTTAACATAATAACAGGACTAGGTGGGTAGAGGGTTAACATAATAACAGGACTAGGTGGGTAGATGGTTAACATAATAACAGGACTAGGTGGGTAGAGGGTTAACATTATAACAGGACTAGGTGGGTAGAGGGTTAACATAATAACCGAACTAGGTGGGTAAAGGGTTAACATTATAACAGGACTAGGTGGGTAGAGGGTTAACATAATAACAGGACTAGGTGGGTAGAGGGTTAACATAATAACAGGACTAGGTGGGTAGATGGTTAACATAATAACAGGACTAGGTGGGTAGAGGGTTAACATTATAACAGGACTAGGTGGGTAGAGGGTTAACATAATAACAGGACTAGGTGGGTAGAGGGTTAACATAATAACAGGACTAGGTGGGTAGAGGGTTAACATAATAACCGAACTAGGTGGGTAGAGGGTTAACATAATAACAGGACTAGGTGGGTAGAGGGTTAACATAATAACAGGACTAGGTGGGTAGAGGGTTAACATAATAACCGAACTAGGTGGGTAGAGGGTTAACATAATAACAGGACTAGGTGGGTAGAGGGTTAACATAATAACAGGACTAGGTGGGTAGAGGGTTAACATAATAACAGGACTAGGTGGGTAGAGGGTTAACATTATAACCAAACTAGGTGGGTAGAGGGTTAACATTATAACCAAACTAGGTGGGTAGAGGGTTAACATAATAACAGGACTAGGTGGGTAGAGGGTTAACATTATAACAGGACTAGGTGGGTAAAGGGTTAACATTAGAACATACAGTTGAAGTCGGAAGTTTACATACACTCAGGTTGGAGTCATTAAAACTCATTTTCAACTTCTCCACAAATTTCTTGTTAACAAACTATAGTTTTGGCAAGTCGGTTAGGACATCTACTTTGTGCATGACACAAGTAATTTTTCCAGCAATTGTTTACAGACAGATTATTTTATTTATAATTCACTGTATCACAATTCCAGGGGGTCAGAAGTTTACATACACTAAGTTGACTGTGCTTTTAAACAGCTTGGAAAATTCCAGAAAATGATGTCATGGCTTTAGAAGCTTCTGATAGGCTAATTGACATCATTTGAGTCAATTGGAGGTGTACCTGTGGATGTATTCCAAGGCCTACCTTCAAACTCAGTGCCTCTTTGCTTGACATCATGGAAAAATCAAAAGAAATCAGCCAAGAC
>NC_059220.1:868338-878338 GCF_020615455.1 Coregonus clupeaformis
ACTATAAAATGTGAGCGCAGCAGAGCCAGTTTCATCTGAAGTATCTGATCATCAATAGAGTAGAGAAAAAGCTAATTGTTGTTTTTTTTACACAGTGACAACATACATACCCTATCACCTTGGTCGGTCCTACAACGAACCCTATCACCTTTGTCGGTCCTACAACGAACCCTATCACCTTGGTCGGTCCTACAACGAACCCTATCACCTTGGTCGGTCCTACAACGAACCCTATCACCTTGGTCGGTCCTACAACGAACCCTATCACCTTGGTCGGTCCTACAACGAACCCTATCACCTTGGTCGGTCCTACAACGAACCCTATCACCTTGGTCGGTCCTACAACGAACCCTATCACCTTGGTAGGTCCTACAACATACCCTATCAGCTAGGTTGGTCCTGGTTCAGTTTCCGACATGTTGTTGAAATGTTGAAGCTTTTTACGATAGACTACTTCAAAACCAAATGGTACATAGTCACAAAAGTATATGGAGTGTTTGTTAAAGGATATTTTTAATCCAAAAATGAATGGAGAGAATTTGGAGCAGCAGTTTTTTTCCTGTGAGTGCCTGAGCAGTGGGCGAACAGCACTCAGTGAGCACTGAGTGGGATTTTCAACCCCTCACACACTCTGGCTCCAATAAAACATTGAAGCTATAAAACAGAGAGCTGGTGAATGTATGAAGGGTCATGGAGGTGCAGGATGTGTTCAGGAAGTGAGTGTGTGTGAAACCGACGTCAACGTGCTGCTGCTAACAGTGTACAGTGGGGAAAAAATGTATTTAATCAGCCACCAATTGTGCAAGTTCTCCCACTTAAAAAGAAGAGAGAGGCCTGTAATTTTCATCATAGGTACACATCAACTATGACAGACAAAATGAGATTTTTTTTCTCCAGAAAATCATATTGTAGGATTTTTAATGAATTTATTTGCAAATTATGGTGGAAAATAAGTATTTGGTCAATAACTAAAGTTTCTCAATACTTTGTTATATACCCTTTGTTGGCAATGACACAGGTCAAACGTTTTCTGTAAGTCTTCACAAGGTTTTCACCCACTGTTGCTGGTATTTTGGCCCATACCTCCATGCAGATCTCCTCTAGAGCAGTGATGTTTTGGGGCTGTCGCTGGGCAACACAGACTTTCAACTCCCTCCAAAGATTTTCTATGGGGTTGAGATCTGGAGACTGGCTAGGCCACTCCAGGACATTGAAATGCTTCTTACGAAGCCACTCCTTCGTTGCCCGGGCGGTGTGTTTGGGATCATTGTCATGCTGAAAGACCCAGCCACGTTTCATCTTCAATGCCCTTGCTGATGGAAGGAGGTTTTCACTCAAAATCTCACGATACATGGCCCCATTCATTCTTTCCTTTACACGGATCAGTCGTCCTGGTCCCTTTGCTGAAAAACAGCCCCAAAGCATGATGTTTCCACCCCATGCTTCACAGTAGGTATGGTGTTCTTTGGATGCAACTCAGCATTCTTTGTACTCCAAACACGACGAGTTGAGTTTTTACCAAAAAGTTATATTTTGGTTTCATCTGACCATATGACATTCTCCCAATCCTCTTCTGGATCATCCAAATGCACTCTAGCAAACTTCAGACGGGCCTGGACATGTACTGGCTTAAGCAGGGGGACACGTCTGGCACTGCAGGATTTGAGTCCCTGGCGGCGTAGTGTGTTACTGATGGTAGGCTTTGTTACTTTGGTCCCAGCTCTCTGCAGGTCATTCACTAGGTCACCGTGTGGTTCTGGGATTTTTGCTCACCGTTCTTGTGATCATTTTGACCCCACGGGGTGAGATCTTGCGTGGAGCCCCAGATCGAGGAAGATTATCAGTGGTCTTGTATGTCTTCCATTTCCTAATAATTGCTCCCACAGTTGATTTCTTCAAACCAAGCTGCTTACCTATTGCAGATTCAGTCTTCCCAGCCTGGTGCAGGTCTACAATTTTGTTTCTGGTGTCCTTTGACAGCTCTTTGGTCTTGGCCATAGTGGAGTTTGGAGTGTGACTGTTTGAGGTTGTGGACAGGTGTCTTTTATACTGATAACAAGTTCAAACAGGTGCCATTAATACAGGTACCGAGTGGAGGACAGAGGAGCCTCTTAAAGAAGAAGTTACAGGTCTGTGAGAGCCAGAAATCTTGCTTGTTTGTAGGTGACCAAATACTTATTTTCCACCATAATTTGCAAATAAATTCATAAAAATCCTACAATGCGATTTTCTGGATTTTTTTTCTCAATTTGTCTGTCATAGTTGACGTGTACCTATGATGAAAATTACAGGCCTCTCTCATCTTTTTAAGTGGGAGAACTTGCACAATTGGTGGCTGACTAAATACTTTTTTCCCCCACTGTAGCTTACTCCACTGACTTTCCCACACTGGGCTCGAACCAGTGATCCTCTGCTTCTCAACACACGACCACCCCTCTTTGACAAAAGTACCAAAGGGTTGAGCCATGCAAAACCCAGCTGGCACATAACTTTTTTTGAACCATGTTGTTTCTCAGAGCTTAGTATTACTTTAACTCTGTAATAATGATCAATACTTTGTTACATTAACTATGTCATACGATCCTAATGATCAATAGTTTGTTACTTTAACTCTGTAGTATGATAATAATTATCAATACTTTGTTACATTAACTATGTCATACGATCCTAACGATCAATAGTTTGTTACTTTAACTTCGTAGTATGATCCTAATGAACAATGTTTTATTTTTAGTGGCAGCCCACAGGTAAATGCGACCTGAATATGAAATCAGTTGAATTTGTATATTGTACCTGTAACCCCCCTTTACTCTGTGATAAAGAATAAAGAAATAAAGCAACAGTGTTGTTCTGTGAGGATTTCAGTACTTCAGCATTTCCTACAGCTTTCCTCATGGTTCTATTTAAAAAGTCATGTTCTCAAATTGTTCCGAGAAACGTGAAGAAAATATTCCAGAAAAACCAGAACGTTCTAAGAATGTTATTTAAAAACATATACAGTGCATTGGGAAAGTATTCAGACCCCTTGACTTTTTCCATTACAGCCTTATTGTCACGGTTCTCTAAGACCGAACCCAGAAGCAGACCAGGACAAGGTGAGTTGAACGAATGAGAGTGTTTATTTACAGATAACAGATGCAGAATAGTCCAGTAGACGGAGCGGGTGGCGGAGATGAGTAGGTGGTGGTGAAGTAGCAGATGAACTGATGGCACGGCAGGGGTTGGGTGAAGGTTCCGGGGGAATGACTGTAGACAGAACAAACGGAGGTAAGTACAAGGCAGGTCAACAAGGTGCAAAAAACAACAAAACTAACGCTAGTACTCTGAGGCTGATACGCTGGCAAAACATACTGTTTATGGCTAACGATCCGGCAGGGAATGGATGTTAGGCCAGAGCCTAAGAAGGGTGATGATCAGGACCAGGTGTGCAGATTGCTGATGGGATGCAGGTGCGGAAATCAAGAGAGCTCCCCGGAGCGTTCCAGAACCCTCGGGAAACTGGAGATCACGAACAGAAAACTAGTCCACAGACAGGACCCGACTCAGACTGCCGGGATCGTTACAGTACCCCCTCCGACCAACGCCACCGGGCGGACTCCCCGGAGCGCCAGGATGGAGGCGGTAGAAGTCACGGATGAGGTCAGCATCTAGGATCTGTCGCCGCAGAATCCAACTCCTCTCTTCAGGACCATACCCCTCCCAGTCCACGAGATACTGGAAACCCCGGCCCCGCCGTCTGGAATCCATGATGCGTCGCACCGTGTAGGCAGGACCACCTCCGATCATCCGAGGAGGAGGAGGAGGAGGCGGAGGAGGCAAACAGAGGACTGAGGAAAACAGGCTTGAGGCAGGAGACATGAAAGGTGGGATGGACTCTGAGCGTCCTCGGTAGTTTGAGTCGAACTGCCACTGGATTGATCACCTTCTCCACCACAAACGGACCAATGAACTTCGGTAACAACTTCCTAGACTCAGTCCGTAACGGAAGATCCCGTGTGGCCAACCAGACCCTATCTCCGATGGTATAGGTGGGAGCGGGGATCCGGCGACGATTCGCCTGGAGCTGATACCGGTCCGAAACTCTAAGGAGTGCCTTTCTGGCCCGATGCCAGGTCCGGTGGCAACGACGAATATGGGCCTGAACAGAAGGCACTGAGAGCTCCTTCTCCTGAGAAGGGAACAGGGGGAGGTTGGTAGCCATACAGGCACTGGAAGGGAGACATCCCAGTGGCAGATGTAGGGAGAGTATTGTGGGCATACTCAACCCAAGGCAACTGAGAGACCCAGGAGGTGGGGTTGGAAGAGACCAGGCAGCGTAGCGTGGATTCCATCTTCTGGTTGGCTCTCTCCGCCTGACCATTGGATTGGGGGTGAAAACCAGATGTGAGACTGACTGTAGCTCCAATGGCCAAACAGAAGGACTTCCAGACAGCCGAGGTAAACTGAGGGCCACGGTCGGAAACGATATCACTGGGCAAACCGTGGACCCTGAAAACCTCCCTAACCAGGATCTCGGACGTCTCCGAGGCAGAGGGAAGCTTGGCAATTGGCACAAAGTGGGCGAACTTGCTGAATCTGTCCACGATAGTCAGAACGACCGTGTTCCCCTCAGAAGCGGGCAACCCAGTGACGAAGTCCAGGGCCAGATGCGACCATGGTCGCGGGGAATAGGAAGGGGGTGAAGTAGTCCAGAGCTGGGCCGATTGGTACTCTTATTCTGCGCACACACTGGACAGGCAGCAACAAACCCCCGAGTATCCTCGGCCATGGCAGGCCACCAAAAACGTCTGCGAAGAAACGCCATTGTCCGAGCCACGCCAGGGTGACAAGCCATCTTGCTGGCGTGGGACCATTTGAGGACAGCAGGACGAACCGACTCAGGCACAAACAACCGACCGGGTGGACCGTTACGGGACCGGGCTGAGTCCGAGGGCCGCCAGCACCTCCTCCTCAATCCTCCATAACTGCTCCCACGACGCAGTTCCGGGGGAGAATTGTCTCGGTCTTGGACCCACTCTCCTCCGTCTTGGAGAACATCCGGGACAAGGCGTCCGCCTTGCCGTTCTTAGATCCAGGTCGAACGTCAGGGAAAACTTGAATCGTCCGAAAAACAACGCCCACCTGGCCTGACGGGAGTTGAGACGTTTAGCCGATTGCACGTAAGCAAGATTCTTGTGGTCAGTCCAGACAATAAACGGTTGCTCCGCCCCCTCCAACCAGTGGCGCCACTCCTCCAAGGCAAGTTTCACCGCGAGAAGCTCCCGGTTACCCACATCGTAATTCCTCTCCGCAGGCGAAAGGCGACGAGAGTAGTAGGCGCAGGGATGGAGTTTACTGTCCGTGGAGCATCGCTGCGACAGGATGGCGCCAACTCCCACATCAGACGCGTCCACTTCAACGCATCGAACTGACGGGCCGTGTCCGGTTGAGAGAGAATCGGTGCGTTGGTGAATCGCCTCTTCAAATCCAGAAACGCTCGATCCGCCTCCGGATTCCACTTGAAGGTCCTGATACTGGAAGTCAAGGCAGTTAACGGAGCGGCCACACGGCTGTAATCCCGGATGAATCTGCGGTAGAAATTCGCAAACCCCAAAAATCTCTGGAGCTGCAATCTCGTACCGGGCTGGGCCCATTCCAGAACCGCTCTAACCTTCTCCTGGTCCATCCTAATCTCTCCCCTGGAGATGATGTACCCAAGAAAGGATGTCGTGTGGGCGTGAAACTCGCACTTCTCGGCCTTCACGAACAGGCGATTCTCCAACAATCGCTGCAGAACCTGCCGGACATGCTGGACGTGGTCGGAAGGTTCCTTCGAGAAGATCAGAATGTCATCCAGGTAAACAAACACAAAGAGACCGATCATATCTCTCAGGACGTCGTTCACCATACTCTGGAATACCGCTGGAGCATTGGTCAGTCCAAACGGCATCACCTGATACTCGAGTGACCCATCGGTGTATTGAAACCCGTCAACCACTCGTCCCCCTCTCTGATCCGGACCATGTGATACGCATTGCGTAGGTCTAGCTTAGTGAACACCGTAGCACCCTGTAAGGAGTCGAAGGCAGAACTCATCAAGGGCAGGGGATACTTGTTCTTGACCGTGATGTCATTCAACCCCCGATAATCAATACACGGTCGAAGAGAGCCATCCTTCTTACCCACAAAGAAGAATCCTGCCCCCCAGGGGTGATGACGAGGGACGAACGAGACCAGCAGCTAGGGACTCCTTGATGTAGGTCTCCAAAGCCTCACGTTCAGGTCGGGAGATACTGTATAACCTTCCCTTGGGGTAGACAGCTCCAGGGAACAGGTTGATGGCACAATCATATGGTCGGTGGGGAGGGAGTGACAGAGCCTTCTGCTTACTGAAAACTTCCCCAAATCGTGATATGTCTCGGGAACCAGGGACAAATCTGGGGGTTTAGCCTCAATCACCTGACTGGGAACCGAATGGGGACAGGCAGTCTTGAGACAGTTAGCATGACAATCAAGGCTCCAACTCGTTACCTTGCCCGTCACCCAATCGAACGTGGGATTGTGTTCCTTCAGCCAGGGGTATCCAAGGACCAGAGGAACATGGGAAGACGGCAGAATGAAGAATGAAATCATCTCAGAATGATTCCCCGACAACAGCATCTTAACCGGTTCAGTCCTCATCGTGATACGTGCCAGACTACTGCCGTCCAGAGTGGTAGCTTCAATGGCTTCCGGCAATTGCTCCTTGGAAAGCCCCAGCTGTTCCACCAACTCGGCATCTAGAAAGCTTCCATCGGCACCTGAATCGATAAAAGCGTTAATCGCTAAGCTCTGATTCCTGTTCATAAGGGTAGCCGGAAACGGGGTCTGACAGAGGTATTGAGAGGTCGAAACTGGCTCGCTAAAAGTCCTCCCAACTTTAGCGAGCCGCGCAGTTTGACGACCGCCGGGAACAGGTGGCGAGGTAATGTCCCGAACCACCACAGTAGAGGCAACAGTTAGTCCCTACGTCTGAGTTGGCGTTCCTCCTGGGTTAACCCGTGCCGCCCTACTTGCATTGGTTCAGAATCGGGAGACAGGACCTCTCCACTAATCCTGTGTGGTGGACGATGATCGACGTATTCTGGTCCAATCCCGACCCGACTGGAACCTGAGAAGCTGATCGATTGGACGGACCCCATTGCTTCTCCCTCCTTCGCTCACGGACTCGATTATCCACCCGAATAGACAAGGCTACCAAGCTGTCCAGGTCACTAGGCTCCGGATAGGAGATCAACTCATCCTTGAGCTGCTCCGACAGACCCTGGTAAAGGGCCGCTTGCAGAGACTCCTCATTCCACCCACTCTCCACAGCCAACGTCTTGAACTCGATCACGAAGTCGGCCACGCTGCGAGTTCCTTGGCGAGCGAAACAGGCGCCTAGCTGCGTCCCTCCCTCGGACGGAATGGTCGAAGAGCTTCCTCATCTCGGCCGTGAACCCCTGGTATGAAGCCATGCAGGGATCCTGTCGTTCCCAAACGGCTGAAGCCCACTCCAGCGCTCGACCACGCAGCAACTCAATCACAAAGGCTATCCTAGCCTTGTCTGTGGCATAAGAGTAGGGCTGTAGATCGAACACTAATCCACACTGCATAAGGAAGGAACGGCATCTTCCCAGCTCCCCCTCATATTTATCCGGCGTCGGAACCTTGGGCTCACGGAAGGACACAGCTCCAGAAGCGGCAGGCGAGATGGGTGAAACCGGTAGTGGATCCTCCACCGGAAACTTGCGTTGGTTCTGGACCTCCGTCAGACCGGTAGAAAGGTTCCGAACTGACAACGCTATCTCCTGTAGTACTGTGCTATGATGGCCCAACATCTTCTCCTGATGGGTAATGGCATGGCGAACGGAGTCCAGGTCCGCTGGGTTCATTACTGGCCGGATCGTTCTGTCACGGTTCTCTAAGACCGAACCCAGAAGCAGACCAGGACAAGGTGAGTTGAACGAATGAGAGTGTTTATTTACAGATAACAGATGCAGAATAGTCCAGTAGACGGAGCGGGTGGCGGAGATGAGTAGGTGGTGGTGAAGTAGCAGATGAACTGATGGCACGGCAGGGGTTGGGTGAAGGTTCCGGGGGAATGACTGTAGACAGAACAAACGGAGGTAAGTACAAGGCAGGTCAACAAGGTGCAAAAAACAACAAAACTAACGCTAGTACTCTGAGGCTGATACGCTGGCAAAACATACTGTTTATGGCTAACGATCCGGCAGGGAATGGATGTTAGGCCAGAGCCTAAGAAGGGTGATGATCAGGACCAGGTGTGCAGATTGCTGATGGGATGCAGGTGCGGAAATCAAGAGAGCTCCCCGGAGCGTTCCAGAACCCTCGGGAAACTGGAGATCACGAACAGAAAACTAGTCCACAGACAGGACCCGACTCAGACTGCCGGGATCGTTACACTTATTTTAAAATTGATTAAATTGTTTTTTTCCCCCCATCAATCTACACACAATACCCCGTAATGACAAAGCAAAAACAGGTTTTTAGAAAATGTTGCTAATTTATATAATTTTTTTTGGGAAATATCACATTTACATAGTATTCAGACCATTTACTCAGTACTTTGGTGAAGCACCTTAGGCAGCGATTACAGCCTCAAGTCTTCTTGGGTATGACGCTACAAGCTTGGCACACCTGTATTTGGGGAGTTTCTCCCATTCTTCTCTGCAGATCCTCTCAAGCTCTGTCAGGTTGGATGGGAAACGTCGCTGCACAGCTATTTTCAGGTCTCTCCAGAGATGTTCGATTGGGTCACATCCGGGCTCTGGGCCACTCAAGGACATTCAGAGATTCGTCTCGAAGTCACTCCTGCCATGTCTTGGCTGTGTGCTTAGGGTCGTTGTCCTGTTGGAAGGTGAACCTTCACCCCAGTCTGAGGTCCTGAGCGCTCTGGAGCAGGTTTTCACCAAGGATCTTTCTCTATTTGCTTCGTTCATCTTTCCCTCGATCCTGACTAGTTTCCCTGCCGCTGAAAAACATCTCCAAAGCATGATGCTGCCAACACCATGCTTCACCGTAGGGATGGTGCCAGGTTTCCTCCAGACGTGACGCTTGGCATTCAGGCCAAAGAGTTCAATCTTGGTTTCATCAGACCAGAGAATCTTGTTTCTCATGGTCTGAGAGTCTTTAGGTGCCTTTTGGCAAACTCCAAGCGGGCTGTCATGTGCCTTTTACTGAGGAGTGGCTTCCGTCTGGCCACTCTACCATAAAGGCCTGATTGGTGGAGTGCTGCAGAGTTGGTTGTCCTTCTGGAAGGTTCTCCCATCTCCACAGAGGAAATCTGGAGCTCTGTCAGAGTGACCATCGGGTTCTTGGTCATCTCCCTGACCAAGGCCCTTCTCCCTCGATTGCTCAGTTTGGTCGGGCGGCCAGCTCTTCGGAAGAGTCTTGGTGGTTCCAAACTTCTTCCATGAGTCCAACTGCTGATCCGTGTCAGTGAATCCTGCTAACAGTGTAGTTTCCTCCACTGACTGTCCGACTGTGCCCCACACTGGGCTCAAACCAGTGATCCTTTGCTTCACAACACACGTGACAGTCATCCTTGACAACGTACCAACGTGTTGATCCTCTTGGATTCCTCCATCTGTGACGTTTCAAGCTGTGTGCATGGTGGGGTGTGTTTGTGTACTTCATATTCATATCAGATAATAATTAATGTCACATCTGTGATTAGATATTTCTGAGTTGGCACTTTGTATGTGCTCCACTGTCTCTCTTTCTGTCTCTCTCTCCCCCTCTCTCTCTCTCTCTCTCTCTCTCTCTCTCTCTCTCTCTCTCTCTCTCTCTCTCTGTGTGTGTCTCTCTCTCTCCCCCCCTCTCTCTCTCTCTCTCTCTCTCTCTCTCTGTGTGTCTCTCTCTCCCCCTCTCTCTCTCTCTCTGTCTCTCTCTCTGTCTCTCTCTCTCTGTCTCTCCCCCCCTCTCTCTCTCTCTGTGTGTCTCTCTCTCTCCCCCCTCTCTCTCTCTCTCTCTCTCTGTG
>NC_059220.1:883338-915838 GCF_020615455.1 Coregonus clupeaformis
CTTTCTAAAATTAACCGATAACCAGGTGGCGAATCGCATCTCTGCATGTCTGGCAGACATATCAGTATGGATGACGGATCACCACCTCAAGCTGAACCCTGGCAAGACGGAGCTGCTCTTCCTCCCGGGGAAGGACTGCCCGTTCCATGATCTCGCCATCACGGTTGACAACTCCGTTGTGTCCTCCTCCCAGAGTGCGAAGAGCCTTGGCGTGACCCTGGACAACACCCTGTCGTTCTCCGCTAACATCAAGGCGGTGACCCGATCCTGCAGGTTCATGCTCTACAACATTCGGAGAGTACGACCCTGCCTTACACAGGAAGCGGCACAGGTCCTAATCCAGGCACTTGTCATCTCCCGTCTGGATTACTGCAACTCGCTGTTGGCTGGCCTCCCTGCCTGTGCCATTAAACCCCTACAACTCATCCAGAATGCCGCAGCCCGTCTGGTGTTCAACCTTCCCAAGTTCTCTCACGTCACCCCCCTCCTCCGCACACTCCACTGGCTTCCAGTTGAAGCTCGCATCCGTTACAAGACCATGGTGCTTGCCTATGGAGCAGTGAGGGGAACGGCACCTCCGTACCTTCGGGCTCTGATCAGTCCCTACACCCAAACGAGGGCATTGCGTTCATCCACCTCTGGCCTGCTGGCTCCTTCCTCTGCGGAAGCATAGTTCCCCGCTCAGCCCAGTCAAAACTGTTCGCTGCTCTGGCACCCCAATGGTGGAACAAGCTCCCTCACGACGCCAGGACAGCGGAGTCACTCACCACCTTCCGGAGACATTTGAAACCCCACCTCTTTAAGGAATACCTGGGATAGGATAAAGTAATCCTTCTACCCCCAAAAAAAAAGTGTAAAGTGGTTTTCCCACTGGCTATAGGGTGAATGCACCAATTTGTAAGTCGCTCTGGATAAGAGCGTCTGCTAAATGACGTAAATGTGCCCTTGAGCAAGGCACTTAACCCTAATTGCTCCTGTAAGTCGCTCTGGATAAGAGCGTCTGCTAAATGACTAAAATGTAAATGTAAATGTAAAATTGTCGCAACCCCTATTACTAGCCTGTTCAACCTCTCTTTCGTATCGTCTGAGATCCCCAGAGATTGGAAAGCTGCCGCGGTCATCCCCTCTTCAAAGGGGATGACACTCTAGATCCCAACTGTTAAAGACCTATATCCATCCTGCCCTGCCTTTCGAAAGTATTTGAAAGCCAAGTTAACAAACAGATTACCGACCATTTCGAATCCCACCGTGCCTTCTCCGCTATGCAATCTGGTTTCTGAGCTGGTCATGGGTGCACCTCAGCCACGCTCAAGGTCCTAAATGATATAATAACCACGATCGATATAATACAGTACTGTGCAGCCATCTTTATTGACCTGGCCAAGGCTTTTGACTCAGTCAATCACCGCATTGGCAGACTAAATAGCCTTGGTTTCTCAAAGGACTGCCTCGTCTGGTTCACCAACCACTTCTCAGATAGAGTTCAATGTGTCAAATCGGAGGGCCTGTTGTCTGGACCTATGGCAGTCTCTATGGGGGTGCCACAGGGTTCAATTCTCGGGCCGACTCTATTTTCTGTGTACATCAATGATGTCGCTCTTGCTGCTGGTGACTCTCAGATCCACCTCTATGCAGACGACACCATTTTGTATACATCTGGCCCTTCATTGGACACTGTGTTAACAAACCTCCAAACGAGCTTCAATGCCATACAACACTCCTTCCGTGGCCTCCAACTGCTCTTAAACGCTAGTAAAACTAAATGCATGCTCTTCAATCGAACGCTGCTTGCACCCGCCTGCCCGACTAGAATCACTACTCTCAGGTGATTCAGGTATATCTCACTGGTCATCCCCAAAGCCAACACCTCCTTTGGCCGCCATTCCTTCCAGTTCTCTGCTGCAAATGACTGGAACGAACTGCAAAAATCTCTGAAGCTGGAGACTCTTATCTCCCTCACTAACTTTAAGCATCAGTTGTCAGAGCAGCTTACCGATCACTACACCTGTACACAGCCCATCTGTAATTAGCCCACCCAACTACCTCATCCCCATATTGTTATTTACATTGTTATTTATTTTTCTCATTTGCACCCCAGTATCTCTATTTGCACATCATCTTCTGCACATCTATCACTCCAGTGTTAATACTAAATTGTAATTATTTTGCACTATGACCTATTTATTGCCTTACCT
This sequence comes from Coregonus clupeaformis, assembly GCF_020615455.1. Taxonomy (NCBI): domain Eukaryota; kingdom Metazoa; phylum Chordata; class Actinopteri; order Salmoniformes; family Salmonidae; genus Coregonus; species Coregonus clupeaformis. The sequence goes on from NC_059220.1 coordinate 885,534, forward strand.
CCATAACTTACTACATTTGCACACACTGTATATATATTTTCTGTTGTATTTTTTGACTTTATGTTTTTTACCCCATATGTAAATCTGTATTGTTTTTATCGCACTGCTTTGCTTTATCTTGGCCAGGTCGCAGTTGTAAATGAGAACTTGTTCTCAACTGGCTTACCTGGTTAAATAAAGGTGAAATAAAAAATAAATAAATACAATGTGGTACTGGCTCTGAGTCATTGAAGTAAGTTGATGATAATATTATAGAGCATAGCTCAGCGTTGCTGACACCCAGACTGTGTCTGAACCAGCACCCAGGGTTCTACCTGGAACCCTTTACTTCTAAGAGTGTATCTAGGGAATAGGATGCAGTTTGTGACACCCAGTATCCCAGTATCACTGTGCTGATGTGCTTCATACGGGATTCAATCAAAGCTGCTTGATGTTGAAAGGATATTTCCGCTTGAGCCTGCATCTGCTGTGTGAATGGGATCTCCTCGGAAGTCTGGGATATTGTCGATAGTGCAATGCACTTATCGATAACATGCCTCTGATTGAATCCCAGCCTAAATACCAATACAGGGAGTAAACTGATTAAATCCCAGCCTAAACAGCAATACAGAGAGTAACATGATTGAATTCCAGCCTAAACAACAATACAGGGAGTAAACTGATTGAATCCCAGCCTAAACACCAATACAGGGAGTAAACTGATTGAATCACCTGGTGTTCCTCTAGGGATGAGTGTCAGCGTCTGGGTGCAGTGGGGAAACGGAATCAGGCGCAGGACACAGAAATCAGAGATAAATGGCTTTACTAGACTCCAAGTAAACCATAGCAAACCCTCCACGCAGGGAAGAGCAAAACAACAGCTCAACAGACGACGTAACAAAGAACAATCACGCTCACACCCAGGAGGGAAAACAGAGGTAATATAGGGAAACTAATAAGCCTAATGAGTAACAGGTGGGAACAATACAGACAGAACTAGTGAGACACAGAAACATCGATCGGTGGCAGCTAGTACTCCGGTGACGACGACCGCCGAAGCCTGCCCGAACGAGGAGGAGGGGCAGCCTCGCCCGTATCCGTGACAGTACCCCCCGACGTGCGGCTCCAGCCGTGCGTCGACACCGGCCTCGGGGACGGCTAGTCGGATGACAACGATGGAACTCCCTTAACAAGGAGGGATCGAGGATGTCCCTCCTGGGAACCCAGCTCCGTTCCTCCGGACCGTACCCCTCCCACTCCTCGAATCCAAGATGGAACGGACCGAGTACGCCGGTGCCCCCTCAATGTCCAATGGGGGTGGAGGAACCTCCCGCACCTCGGACTCCTGGAGCGGACCAGCTACCACCGGCCTGAGGAGAGACACATGGAACGAGGGGTTAATACGGTAATCAGGGGGGAGCTGTAACCTATAACAAACCTCGTTGAACCTCCTCAGGACTTTAAAGGGCCCCACAAACCGCCGACCTAGCTTCCAGCAGGGCAGGCGAAGGGGCAGGTTTCGGGACGAGAGCCAGTCCCGGTCCCCCGGTGCATAAACCGGAGCCTCACTGCGGTGGCGGTCGGCACTCGCCTTCTGTCTCCTAATCGCCCTTTGCAGGCGTACATGGGCAGCGTTCCATGTCTCCTCCGAGTGCCGAAACCACTCATCCACCGCAGGAGCCTCGATCTGGCTCTGATGCCACGGTGCCAGGACCGGCTGGTAACCTAGTACACACTGAAAGGGAGACATGTCAGTGGAGGGGTGGCGGAGGGAATTTTGTGCCATCTCTGCCCAGGGGATGTAAACTGACCAATCCCTTCCCACATCCTGGTTTACTCTCTCCACCTGCCCATTACTCTTGGGTGAAAACCTGAGGTCAGGCTGACCGAGACCCCCAGATGGTCCATAAAAGCCTTCCAGACCCTCGATGTGAACTGGGGACCCCGATCAGACACTATATCCTCAGGCACCCCGTAGTGCCGGAAGACGTGTGTGAACAGGGCCTCTGCGGTCTGTAGGGCAGTAGGGAGACCGGGCAAAGGAATGAGACGACAGGACTTAGAAAACCGATCCACAACGACCAGGATCGTGGTGTTACCCTGTGACGGAGAAAGATCTGTAACAAAGTCCACCGATAGGTGTGACCACGGCCGCTGTGGAACGGGAAGAGGTTGTAATTTACCTCTGGGCAGGTGTCTAGGTGCCTTGCACTGGGCGCACACCGAACAGGATGAAACATAAACCCTCACGTCCTGAGCTAAAGTGGGCCACCAGTACTTCCCACTAAGACAGCGCACTGTCCAACCAATGCCAGGAGGGCCAGAAGAAGGTGACGTGTGAGCCCAGTAAATCAAACAATCGCAAACCTCGGACAGAACGTACGCACGACCCACTGGACACTGGGGGGAGTGGGCTCCGTGCGTAACGCCCGCTCTATGTCCGCGTCAACCTCCCATACCACCGGCGCCACCAGACAAGAAGCCGGAAGTATGGGAGTAGGCTCCCTGGTCCGATCCTCTGAGTCATATAGCCGGGACAGAGCATCTGCCTTAGCATTCTGGGAACCTGGACTATACGATAGGGAGAACACAAAACGCGTGAAAAACATGGCCCACCTTGCCTGACGAGGATTCAGTCTCCTCGCTGCCCGAATGTACTCCAGATTGCAGTGGTCAGTCAAAATGAGAAAAGGGTGTTTAGCCCCCTCAAGCCAATGTCTCCACACCTTAAGAGCTTTCACAACAGCTAACAGCTCCCGATCCCCCACGTCGTAGTTTTGCTCCGCCGGGCTGAGCTTCTTTGAGAAGAAAGCACAGGGGCGGAGTTTGAGAGGCGTACCCGAGCGCTGAGACAGTACAGCTCCTATACCCGCCTCGGACGCGTCCACCTCGACTATGAATTGCAAGGACGGATCCGGATGAGCCAGCACGGGAGCCGTGGTGAACAGCGCCTTCAGCTGACCAAAAGCCCTGTTCGCCTCCGCTGACCACTGCAGGCGCACCGAACCGCCCTTTAGCAAAGAGGTTATGGGAGCTGCTACCTGGCCAAAGCCCCGGATAAATCTCCGGTAGTAGTTGGCAAAACCCAAAAATCGCTGCAGCTCCTTTACCGTGGTAGGAGTTGGCCAATTACGCACGGCTGAAATGCGGTCACACTCCATCTCGACCCCTGACTCTGACAAGCGGTATCCTAAGAAGGAGACGGACTGTCTGAAGAACAGACATTTCTCACCCTTAACGTACAGGTCATGCTCCAACAGTCTACCAAGCACCTTGCGCACCAGGGACACATGCTCGTCGCGTGTAGCGGAGTATATGAGAATATCATCTATATACACCACTACACCCTGTCCATGCAGGTCCCTGAAAATCTCATCGACAAAGGATTGAAATACTGAGGGAGCATTCATCAACCCGTACGGCATGACGAGGTACTCATAGTGACCAGAGGTGGTACTAAATGCCGTCTTCCACTCGTCCCCCTCCCGGATACGGATCAGATTGTACGTGCTCCTGAGGTCCAATTTTGTGAAGAAGCGTGCCCCGTGCAATGACTCCGTCATACTAGCAATGAGAGGAAGAGGATAGCTGTATTTTACGGTTATCTGATTTCGACCTCGATAGTCAATGCATGGGCGTAAACCTCCATCCTTTTTCTTCACAAAAAAGAAACTTGAGGAGGCAGGGGAAGTGGAGGGCCGAATGTATCCCTGTCCCAGATATTCAGTGACATATGTCTCCATAGCCACCGTCTCCTCCTGTGACAGAGGATACACATGACTCCTGGGAAGTGCAGCACCCTCACGGAGATCTATCGCACAATCCCCTCGTCGATGGGGTGGTAATTGAGTCGCCTTCTTTTTACAGAAGGCGAGAGCCAAATCGGCATATTCTGAGGGAATGTGCATTGGGGAGACATGGTTTGGACTCTCCACCGTGGTTGCCCCTACGGAAACACCTACACACCTTCCCGAGCACTGAGGTGACCATCCCTTAAGAGCCCTCTGTTGCCACGAAATACTGCGGTCATGGGTGGCTAGCCAGGGAAGGCCCAGCACCACGGGAAACGCAGGGGTATCAATAAGGAAGAGACTAATTCTCTCCTCATGACCCCCCTGTGTCTCCATCCGAAGTGGAGCTGTGACCTCCCTAATCATACATGACCCTAATGGCGACTATCTAGGGCACGTATAGGGAAGGGCACATCTAACGGCAATATAGGAATCCCTAATCTATGCGCAACCAATCTGTCCATGAAATTCCCAGCTGCGCCGGAATCTACGAGCGCCCTATGCTGGGAATGTGGGGAAAACTCAGGGAAAATAACATTTATCATCACGTGAGCAACAGGGAGCTCTGGGTGAGTTGGGTGCCAACAGGGAGCTCTGGGTGAGTTGGGTGCCTGCAACAGGGAGCTCTGGGTGAGTTGGGTGCCTACTCACCTGGGATGGTCCCCCAGAACCCTGCTGCCTCCATTCCATGAGGGTCGTCTCCTGCACCGGCCCGCAGTGTGTCCTCTGGGGCCACAGTTGGTGCAGGAGACCACCCCCTTGCTCGGTCTCTCCGCATCAGCACTTCCAAGCTCTATAGGTGTGGACTCGGAAGTGCTGGGGGATGGACTGGACGAACCCTGATCTGGACGTCCGCGGGTAGCCAACAGGTTATCCAGCCGGATCGATAAATCTACCAGCTGGTCCAGGTTAAGATTAGTGTACCTGCAGGCCAGCTCCCGACGAACGTCCTCCGTGATCAATCAGGGCCCTCTCGTTTCATCCCGCGCTGGCTGCCAGTGTCCTGAAATCCAGGGCGTATTCCTGTGCGCTCCTCATTCCCTGGCTAAGGTGAAACAGACGCTCCCCCGCCGCTCTCCCCTCAGGCGGATGATCGAATACTGCCCGGAAACGGCGGGTAAAATCCTTATAACGAACGGACTCAGCGTCTATTCCACCCCACTCCGCGTTGGCCCATTCCAGGGCTCTGCCCGACAGACAGGAGATGAGGGCGGACACGCTCTCGTATCCCGAGGGAGCCGGGTGGATGGTGGCCAGGTAAAGTTCCACCTGGAGCAGGAAACCCTTACACCCGGCAGCTGTCCCATCGTATTCCCTCGGGAGCGAGAGCCGAAGACCACTGGACCCAGGGGTTGAGGATCTGGATGGAGGAGAAATCGGGGAAGGAGGAGGTGTGGAAAACCCAACTCTCTCCCATCGATCCATGGTGTGGATCACTTGATCCAGAGCCGAACCTAGTCGCTGCAGCATGGTCGCGTGCTGGTGGATGCGTTCCTCCACCGAAGCGCTGGGATCGGGCGTGCCTGCTGACTCCATAACGGGTGCGTGATTCTGTCAGCGTCTGGGTGCAGTGGGGAAACGGAATCAGGCGCAGGACACAGAACTGAGAGATAAATGGCTTTACTAGACTCAAAGTAAACCATAGCAAACCCTCCACGCATGGAAGAGCAAAAACAACAGCTCAACATACGACGTAACAAAGAACAATCACGCACACACCCAGGAGGGAAAACAGAGGTAATATAGGGAAACGAATAAGCCTAATGAGTAACAGGTGTGAACAATACAGACAGAACTAGTGAGACACAGAAACATTGATCGGTGGCAGCTAGTACTCCGGTGACGACGACCGCCGAAGCCTGCCCGAACGAGGAGGAGGGGCAGCCTCGGCCGTATCCGTGACAATGAGACCCAAATGGCACCCTAAAGTGGGGAAAAAAATTCCAGAAAATCACATTGTAGGATTTTTAATGAATTTATTTGCAAATTATGGTGGAAAATAAGTATTTGGTCACCTACAAACAAGCAAGATTTCTGGCTCTCACAGACCTGGAACTTCTTCTTTAAGAGGCTCCTCTGTCCTCCACTCGTTACCTGTATTAATGGCACCTGTTTGAACTTGTTATCAGTATAAAAGACACCTGTCCACAACCTCAAACAGAAAATCTAATTAGTATGATATGTTACATTTGGTATGGTTAACCTAAACTGGAACGTTGTGGCTGTACAGTAACATGTTATACATGAGGTCAGAGGTCAGGCTCTGTGCTTCACAGCGCTGTATGGGTTTGGACTGACAGACGTTCTGAAATTGAGCACCGCGCAGCAAGATGTTGCCACCATCCCTCCTGCTAATTTGTTTGTTGTCTGAGTGAGGGAAACGCTGTAAATGGAGAGGACTCTATGTATTTTGAAAGATGAGACGTTGAGAATTTATAATAAATACCGCTTTGATGTAGTAATAATAATAATAATAATAATAATAATATGCCATTTAGCAGACAACACCTGTGATTCCAAATGTGCACTTCACATTTACAAATCATAATACTCATGTCATGTACAGTGTCAACATTTATGATCACTGTGTTTGATGTACAGCTACAAGATGACGTCATACCCTGGGTTGTTCTGAACAGAATGAGCCTGTTTGTTTATTGTAAAGAAAATTTGCCCCTGCACATGTACTGTACCTGAACGCAATCAAAATTACGATTTGTTTCTCTGAATTGCCTTGTGAAATCCTAACACTGTAAGATCATATTATATAATTTAGCTAGTAATGTTGGCAAGATTAGAACAAGATTTCAGATGATGCCCACCTGATGCAGATTGCGATTTATAACGGACCGTTTTTGGATTCGTTAACAACAACAGTATGTGTGATGGCGGGAAGCAGGGTTGTGTTCCTCAGCAGAACAGCTAGGGGAGCTCAAAAAAGCACCTTCAAGTTGAAGACTTTTCTTTGAGTCATAAAAGTGCATTGAAACGACTTAGGAACTGTGCATGTGTGGCCACGTGGAGACACCAGTTAGTCCTCTCACTCAAACCCTTGGCATTGTTTTGTCTTATGTTGCACCTACCCCACATTTTTCAGGAAGTCTTATAATGTTACTGAAAACATCCAGAATATTTTCAGATTTCGTTATCAACAAATATATTCCCACATAAAGGGTGAAGGCAAAAAGGAAAGGAGGGCGGGCGGGTGTGTAAAGTATCACACGAATGACGAGCAAAAAGTTCCATGTTCGAATCCTCCTCCTCCTCTCCTCCTCCTCTCCCATCCTCCTCTTCTCCTCCTCCTCTCCCCTCCTCCTCTCCTTCTTCTCCTCCTCCTCCTCTCCTCCTCTCCTCCTCTCTCCTCCTCTCCTCCTCTCCTCCTCCTCTCTCCTCCTCTCCTCCTCCTCTCCTCCTCTCCTCCTCCTCTCTCCTCCTCCTCCTCTTCTCCTCCTCTTCTCCTCCGCTTCCTCCTTTTCTCCTCCTCTTCTCCTCCTCTTCTCCTCCCTCTCCTCTTCTCCTCCTCTCATTCTCTCTCCTCCTCCTCCTCCTCTTCTCCTCCTCTTCTCCTCCTCCTCTCTCCTCCTCTCCTCCTCTCCTCCTCTCTCCTCTCTCCTCCTCTCCTCCTCTCCTCCTCCTCTCCCCTCCTCCTCTCCTCCTCTCTCCTCCTCCTCCTCCTCTTCTCCTCCTCTTCTCCTCCGCTTCCTCCTTTTCTCCTCCTCTTCTCCTCCTCTTCTCCTCCCTCTCCTCTTCTCCTCCTCTTCTCCTCCTCCTCTCCTTCTCTCTCCTCCTCCTCCTCCTCCTCCTCCTCCTCCTCTTCTCCTCCTCTTCTCCTCCTCTTCTCCTCCTCCTCTCTCCTCTCCTCCTCTCCTCCTCCCTCCCTCTCCTCCTCTCTCCTCCTCTCTCCTCCTCTCCTCCTCCTCCTCCTCCCTCCTCTTTCTCCTCCTCCTCTCCTCCTCCTCTCCCCTCCTCTCCTCCTCCCTCCTCTCCTCCTCTCTCCTCCTCCTCCTCCTCTCTCCTCCTCTCTCCTCCTCCTCTCCTCCTCTTCTCCTCCTCCTCTCCTCCTCCTCCTCCTCCTCCTCCTCCTCTCTCCCTCCTCCTCTCCTCCTCCTCCTCCTCCTCCTCTCCTCCTCTCCTCCTCTCTCCTCCTCTCTCCTCCTCTCCCCTCCTCTCTCCTCCTCTCCCCTCCTCCTCTCCTTCCTCTCCACCTCCTCCTCCTCCTCTCCTCTCCACCTCCTCCTTTCCTCCTCCCCCTCTGCTCCTCTGATATCTATCAATCAATTCAAGGTTCTGAGCTCTGCCCTGGTGGCAGAATCGGGATTTATCCTTCCAACATAGAAGCGGGGGCCTCATAAACAAACCCCTTTCAACGGCACACAACTACTGCCATTGGACCCACTATCAATACCACAACTACTGCCATTGGACCCACTATCAATACCACAACTACTGCCATTGGACCCACTATCAATACCACAACTACTGCCATTGGACCCACTATCAATACCACAACTTCTGCCATTGGACCCACTATCAATACGACAACCACTGCCATTGGACCCACTATCAATACCACAACTACTGCTATTGGACCCACTATCAATACCACAACTTCTGCCATTGGACCCACTATCAATACGACAACCACTGCCATTGGACCCACTATCAATACCACAACTACTGCCATTGGATCCACTATCAATACCACAACTACTGCCATTGGACCCACTATCAATACCACAACTTCTGCCATTGGACCCACTATCAATACGACAACCACTGCCATTGGACCCACTATCAATACCACAACTACTGCTATTGGACCCACTATCAATACCACAACTTCTGCCATTGGACCCACTATCAATACGACAACCACTGCCATTGGACCCACTATCAATACCACAACTACTGCCATTGGATCCACTATCAATACGACAACCACTGCCATTGGACCCACTATCAATACCACAACTACTGCCATTGGACCCACTATCAATACGACAACCACTGCCATTGGACCCACTATCAATACCACAACTACTGCCATTGGACCCACTATCAATACGACAACCACTGCCATTGGACCCACTATCAATACCACAACTACTGCCATTGGATCCACTATCAATACGACAACCACTGCCATTGGACCCACTATCAATACCACAACTACTGCCATTGGACCCACTATCAATACGACAACCACTGCCATTGGACCCACTATCAATACCACAACTACTGCCATTGGACCCACTATCAATACGACAACCACTGCCATTGGACCCACTATCAATACCACAACTACTGCCATTGGACCCACTATCAATACCACAACTACTGCCATTGGACCCACTATCAATACGACAACCACTGCCATTGGACGCAATATCAATACCATAACAACTGTTGAGAGTAGACTGCACAACAGCAGTAACAACTAGCTACCAGTATCATGTGGTATTATAGCAGTAACAACTAGCTACCAGTATCATGTGGTATTATAGCAGTAACAACTAGCTGATGGTATCATGTGGAGCTTCAGTGTACTGTCAGGGTTGAGTGTAGAGGGAACGTGGAATCATACGCAGGACACAGAGATTCAAAAAACAGATGTCTTTAGTGAAGTCCGACAGTACAAGCCAACACGGCAACAGGCCACTGGCGAAACATACGCACACTGGAATGTCCAAAGTCTGCCCGAACAAGGAGAAGGAGCCGCCTCGGCCGAAACCGTGACAGTACCCCCCCCTTGACGCGCGGATCCAGCCGTGCGCCGCCCCCGGCCTCGGGGACGACCAGGAGGACGCGGAGCAGGGCGCGTAGGATGACCACGATGGAACTCGGTCAGAAGAGACGGGTCCAGGATGTCCCTCCTCGGCACCCAGCACCGCTCCTCCGGGCCGTACCCCTCCCACTCCACGAGATATTGGAGACCCCCCATCCGGCGTCTCAAATCTAGGATGGTCCGAACAGTGTACGCCGGAGCCCCCTCGATGTCCAACGGGGGCGGAGGAGTCTCTTCTATCTCAAAGTCCTGGAGTGGACCAGCTACCACCGGCCTGAGGAGAGACACATGGAACGAGGGGTTAATATTTTTGTAATCAATGGGCAGTTGTAACCTGTAACACACCTCGTTCAATCTCCTCAGGACTTTAAAAGGCCCCACAAACCGCCGATCCAGCTTCCGGCAGGGCAGGCGGAGGGGCAGGTTTCTGGTTGAGAGCCAGACTCGATCTCCAGGTGCGTACACTGGCCCCTCACTGCGGTGGAGGTCGGCGTCGTCTTCTGTCGACGGATGGCTCGCTGCAGATGGACGTGTGCAGCGTTCCACGTCTCCTCCGAGCGCCGCACCCACTCATCCACCGCAGGGGGCCTCGATCTGGCTCTCATGCCAAGGTGCCAGAACCGGCTGGTACCCTAACACACACTGGAAAGGGGTTAGTTTAGTGGAGGAGTGGCGGAGAGAGTTCTGTGCCATCTCGGCCCAGGGCACATATCTCGCCCACTCCTCCGGCCGGCCCTGGCAATATGACCTCAGAAACCTACCCACATCCTGGTTGACACGTTCGACCTGCCCATTACTCTCCGGGTGGTAACCCGAGGTAAGGCTCACCGAAACCCCCAACCGTTCCATAAACGCTCTCCAGACTCTGGAGGTAAACTGGGGGCCTCGATCAGACACTATATCCTCGGGTACCCCTGTGCCGGAAGACGTGAGTAAATAGAGCCTCAGCGGTCTGTAGGGCAGTAGGAAGACCCGGCATGGGAAGGAGACGACAGGCCTTCGAGAACCGATCCACAACGACCAGGATGGTGGTATTCCCCTGTGAGGAGGGAAGGTCGGTAATAAAATCCACCGAGAGGTGAGACCAGGGTCGTTGTGGAACGGGCAGGGGTTGTAACACCCCTGGGCAAGTGTCTGGGCGCCTTACACTGGGCACACACTGAGCAGGAGGAGACATAAATCCTCACATCCCTGGCTAATGTTGGCCACCAGTACTTTGTACTAAGGCAGTGCACCGTCCGGCCAATACCTGGATGCCCAGAGGAGGGTGACGTGTGAGCCCAATAAATAAGCCGATCCCGGACCTCGAGCGGGACGTACGTCCGACCCACCGGACACTGTGGAGGGCTAGGGTCGGTGCGTAATGCCCGCTCGATCTCCGGATCGACCTCCCATACCACCGGTGCAACCAGACAAGACTTAGGTAGTATGGGAGTGGGCTCCACGCACCTCTCCTCCGTGTCATACCGCAGAGACAGGGCATCTGCCTTCCCGTTCTGGGACCCAGGGATGTAAGTGATCTTAAACACGAACCGGGCTAGAAACATAGTCCACCGAGCCTGGCGAGGATTCAGTCTCCTAGCTGCCCGAATGTATTCCAGGTTACGGTGGTCAGTCAGAATGAGAAAAGGGTGTTGAGCCCCCTCAAGCCAATGCCTCCACACCTTTAGGGCCTGTACCACGGCTAACAGCTCCCTGTCCCCTACGTCATAATTACGCTCCGCCCGGACTGAGCTTTTTCGAATAAAAAGAACAGGGGCGGAGTTTGGTGGTGTGCCGGACCGTTGTGAGAGAACAGCCCCGATACCGGCTTCAGACGCGTCCACCTCCACTTGGAATGGTAAAGTGGGATCCGGGTGCGCCAGCACTGGAGCCGAGGTAAACAGGTCCTTCAGTTTCCCAAAAGCCCTGTCCGCCTCAGCTGACCACCGCAAGCGCACTGGACCCCCCCTTCAGAAGGGACGTTATGGGAGCTGCAACCTGTCCAAAACCCCCGGATAAACCTCCGGTAGTAATTCGTAAAACCCAAGAACTGCTGCACCTCTTTAACCGTGGTTGGGGTTTGCCAATTACGCACGGCTGACACACGGTCAACCTCCATCCTCACCCTGACGCAGACAACTGATAACCCAAAAAGGAGACCGACTCCTGGAAGAACAGACATTTCTCGGCTTTGACATACAGGTCATGCTCCAACAATCTCCTCAATACTCTGCGCACCAGGGCTACATGTTCGGCCCGGGTAGAACTGTACACCAGAATATCGGTCTATGTACACCACTACTCCCTGCGCCTGCATGTCCCGGAAAATCTCATCTACAAAGGATTGGAAGACTGATGGAGCATTCATTAACCCGTATGGCATGACGAGATACTCGTAATGACCGGAGGTAGTACTAAATGCTGTCTTCCATTCATCGCCCTCTCTAATGCGCACCAAGTTATATGCGCTCCTGAGGTCCAATTTTGTGAAGAACCGTGCCCCGTGTAATGACTCCGTATAGTCGCAATCAGCGGAAGTGGATAACTATATTTCACAGTAACCTGATTTAGACCGCGGTAATCAATACACGGGCGCAAACCTCCATCCTTTTTCTTCACAAAAAAGAAGCTCGAGGACGCGGGTGAAGTGGAGGGCCGTATGTATCCCTGTCCCAGAGACTCGGCAATGTATGTCTCCATTGCCCTCTTCTCCTCCTGTGACAGCGGATACACATGGCTCCGCTGGAGAGATGCCTGGAGGTCTATCGCACAATCCCCCTGTCTATGAGGCGGCAACCGTGCCGCTCTTGTCTTGCTAAACACGAGTGCCAAATCCTCATACTCGGGGGGAATGTGCAATGCGGGCATCTGGTTCGGACTCTCCACCGAGGTCGCCCCTACGGAAACACCCAGACATAGCCCCTCACACTGAGCAGACCACCCTTTAAGAGCCTTCTCTCGCACGAAATAGTAGGATCATGGGTAATCAACCAGGGAAGCCCCAGTACTACCGGATACGCAGGAGAGTCGATCAGATAGAGCTGAATCGTCTCCTCATGACCCCCCTGCGTCTCCATCCTAAGTGGCGCTGTGACCTCCTAATCAACCCGGATCCCTAACGGACGACTATCTAGGGCATGTACAGGAAATGATTATTAACCGGAAGGAGGGGAATCCCTAACTCTACACAGAATTTGTGATCTACAAAATTCCCAGCTGCGCCTGAATCTACTAGCGCCTTATGCTGGGAACGAGGTGCAACCTGTGGAAAACAAACAGGTATGGTTATGTGTACGACAGAAAGCTCTGGGTAAGTGGGGCGCCTACTCACTTGGGAGGACTCCCCAATGTGTGACCTGCCTTCTCCTCCACCAGGGGACACTCCCCAGCACCTAGCCGCGGTGTGCCCTCCACGGCCACAGTTGATGCAGGGGACGGCCCCCCTCGGGCTCCTTCTTCTCCTTCCTCTAGCGCCAGCACCTCCGAGCTCCATCGGGCTCGGCTCGGAGGTGCTGGAGGGTGGAATGGGCGACCCCCACCTGGGACGTCCGCGGGTAGCGAGCAGGGTGTCCAGCCGAATGGCCATGTAAACCAACTGGTCAAATGAAAGTGTAGTATCCCTGCACGCCAATCTCTCTGCGGACGCCTCCCGGAGGCTGCAGCGAAGTGGTCTATGAGTGCCCGCTCATTCCACCCTGCATCTGCCGCTAGAGTCCGGAACTCCAGTGCAAACTCCTGAGCGCTCCTCATCCCCTGCCGGAGGTAGAATAGACGCACCCCGCCGCCTTCCCCTCTGGTGGATGGTCGAACACTGCACGGAAGCGGCGGGAGAACTCCGCATAGGTGATAGTAGCGGCGTCTATTCTCCTCCATTCGGCGTTGGCCCACTCCAACGCCTTGCCGGTGAGACAGGAGATGAGGGCGGAAACACTCGTGTCCCGAGGGCGCCGGGTGTACGGTGGCGAGGTAGAGTTCAACTTGCAACAGGAACCCCTGACACCCGGCAGCGGTGCCGCCGTACGCCCTCGGGAGCGAGGAGCCGAATCCCACTGGGTTCCGGGAGTTGGACGGGCGGGCTGACCGATGGTGATGGTGCGGTAGGTGGGGGTGTGGGTACCCGGCTGGTCTCCCATCGATGGAGGGTGTTCATCACTCGGTCCAGGGCGTGCCCGATTTGGTTGATTCTGTCCTCCTGACCACGAAGGCGCTCCTCCATGATCTCGGTGGGTACGGGTGCTCCTGCTGATTCCATATAGATGGTGTGTAATTCTGTCAGGGTTGAGTGTAGAGGGAACGTGGAATCACACGCAGGACACAGAGATTCAAAAAACAGATGTCTTTAGTGAAGTCCGACAGTACAAGCCAACACGGCAACAGGCGAAACATAAGCACACTGGAATGTCCAAAGTAAATGCGCACAACGTGCAGGACTCTCTAAAACAAAACGAAATACAGAGAGCACAGAACAGCGGACCAACAACAACACGTGACATCGAACAATTACACACAACACCTGACCAAACACAAGAGAACTAAATAGGGTGCCTAATGAACACTTAACAATGAACAGGTGTAACAAACAGACAAAACCAATCTAACATTAAACATCGAACGGTGGCAGCTAGTACTCCGGAGACGACGACCGCCGAAGCCTTTCCGAACAAGGAGAAGGAGCCGCCTCGGCCGAAACCGTGACATGTACAGCGCCTTCAGGAGGGATTCAGACCTCTTGACTTTTTCCAAATGTTGTTATGTTACAGCCTTATTCTAAAATGGATCAAATAAAACATTTCCCTCATCAATCTACACACAATACCCCAAAATGACAAAGCGAAAACAGGTTTTTATAAATATTTGCAAATGTATAAAAAATCAAAAACAGATGATTTATTTACATAAACCTTATTTACATAAGTATTCAGTCACTTTGTAATGAGACTCGAAATTGAGCTCAGGTGCATCCTGTTTCCATTGATCATCCCTGAGATGTTTCTACAACTTGATTGGAGTCAACCTGTGGTAAATTCAATTGATTAGACATGATTTGGAAAGGCACACACCTGTCTATATAAGGTCCCATAGTTGACAGTGCATGTTAGAGCAAAACCCAAGCCATGAGGTCAAAGGAATTGTCTGTAGAGGTCCGAGACAGGACTGTGTCGAGGCACAGATCTGGGGAAGGGTACCAAAACATTTCTGCATTATTGAAGGTCCCCAAGAACACAGTGCCCTCCATCATTCTTAAATGGAAGAAGTTTGGAAACACCAAGACTCTTCCTAGAGCTGGCCGCCCAGCCAAACTGAGCAATCTGGGGAGAAGGGCCTTGGTCAGGGAGGTGACCAACAACCTGATGGTCACTCTGACAGAGCTCTAGAGTGCCTCTGTGGAGATGGAAGAACCTTCCAGAAGGACAACCATCTCTGCAGCACTCCACCAATCAGGCCTTTATGGTAGAGTGGCCAGACTGAAGCCACTCCTCAGTAAAAGGCACATGACAGCCCGCTTGGAATTTGCCAAAAGGCACCTTAAGACTCTCAGACCATGAGAAACAAGATTCTCTGGTCTGATGAAACCAAGATTGAACACTTTGGCCTGAATGCCAAGCATCACGTCTGGAGGAAACTTGGCACCATCCCTACGGTGAAGCATGGTGGTGGCAGCATCATGTCGGGATGTTTTTCAGCGCCAGGGACTGGGAGACTAGTCAGGATCGAGGCAAAGATGAACGGAGCAAAGTACAGAGAGATCCTTGATGAAAACCTGCTATAGTGCACTCAGGACCTCAGACTGGGGCGACGATTTACCTTCCAACAGGACAACGACCCTAAGCACACAGCCAAGACAACGCAGGAGTGGCTTCGGGACAAGTCTCTGAATGTCCTTGAGTGGCCCAGCCAGAGCCCGGACTTGAACCCAATCAAACATCTCTGGAGAGACCTGAAAATAGCTGTGCAGCGACGCTCCCCATCCAACCTGACAGAGCTTGAGAGGATCTGCAGAGAAGAATGGGAGAAACTCCCCAAATACAGGTGTGCCAAGCTTGTAGCGTCATACCCAAGAAGACTCGATGTTGTAATCGCTGCCAAAGGTGCTTCAACAAAGTACTGAGTAAAGGGTCTGAATGATTATGTAAATGTGATATATACATTGCAAAAATGTCTAAAAACCTGTTTTTACTTTGTGATTATGGGGTATTGTAGAAAAAACTATTTAATCCATTTTAGAATAAGGCTGTAATGTATCAAAATGTGCAAACAGTAAAGGGGTCTGAATACTTTGAATACATTCCGAAGGCACTGTGAAGGGAATAGACTGTCATTATGGGACACAGCCTTGTTATCTCTAGGTAAATAACAGGACGTCATTATGGGACACAGCCTTGTTATCTCTAGGTAAATAACAGGACGTCATTATGGGACACAGCCTTGTTATCTCTAGGTAAATAACAGGACGTCATTATGGGACACAGCCTTGTTATCTCTAGGTAAATAACAGGACGTCATTATGGGACACAGCCTTGTTATCTCTAGGTAAATAACAGGACGTCATTATGGGACACAGCCTTGTTATCTCTAGGTAAATAACAGGACGTCATTATGGGACACAGCCTTGTTATCTCTAGGTAAATAACAGGACGTCATTATGGGACACAGCCTTGTTATCTCTAGGTAAATAACAGGACGTCATTATGGGACACAGCCTTGTTATCTCTAGGTAAATAACTGGACGTCATTATGGGACACAGCCTTGTTATCTCTAGGTAAATAACTGGACGTCATTATGGGACACAGCCTTGTTATCTCTAGGTAAATAACTGGACGTCATTATGGGACACAGCCTTGTTATCTCTAGGTAAATAACTGGACGTCATTATGGGACACAGCCTTGTTATCTCTAGGTAAATAACAGGACGTCATTATGGGACACAGCCTTGTTATCTCTAGGTAAATAACAGGACGTCATTATGGGACACAGCCTTGTTATCTCTAGGTAAATAACTGGACGTCATTATGGGACACAGCCTTGTTATCTCTAGGTAAATAACTGGACGTCATTATGGGACACAGCCTTGTTATCTCTAGGTAAATAACAGGACGTCATTATGGGACACAGCCTTGTTATCTCTAGGTAAATAACAGGACGTCATTATGGGACACAGCCTTGTTATCTCTAGGTAAATAACTGGACGTCATTATGGGACACAGCCTTGTTATCTCTAGGTAAATAACTGGACGTCATTATGGGACACAGCCTTGTTATCTCTAGGTAAATAACAGGACGTCATTATGGGACACAGCCTTGTTATCTCTAGGTAAATAACTGGACGTCATTATGGGACACAGCCTTGTTATCTCTAGGTAAATAACTGGACGTCATTATGGGACACAGCCTTGTTATCTCTAGGTAAATAACAGGACGTCATTATGGGACACAGCCTTGTTATCTCTAGGTAAATAACAGGACGTCATTATGGGACACAGCCTTGTTATCTCTAGGTAAATAACTGGACGTCATTATGGGACACAGCCTTGTTATCTCTAGGTAAATAACAGGACGTCATTATGGGACACAGCCTTGTTATCTCTAGGTAAATAACTGGACGTCATTATGGGACACAGCCTTGTTATCTCTAGGTAAATAACAGGACGTCATTATGGGACACAGCCTTGTTATCTCTAGGTAAATAACAGGACGTCATTATGGGACACAGCCTTGTTATCTCTAGGTAAATAACTGGACGTCATTATGGGACACAGCCTTGTTATCTCTAGGTAAATAACTGGACGTCATTATGGGACACAGCCTTGTTATCTCTAGGTAAATAACTGGACGTCATTATGGGACACAGCCTTGTTATCTCTAGGTAAATAACAGGACGTCATTATGGGACACAGCCTTGTTATCTCTAGGTAAATAACTGGACGTCATTATGGGACACAGCCTTGTTATCTCTAGGTAAATAACAGGACGTCATTATGGGACACAGCCTTGTTATCTCTAGGTAAATAACAGGACGTCATTATGGGACACAGCCTTGTTATCTCTAGGTAAATAACAGGACGTCATTATGGGACACAGCCTTGTTATCTCTAGGTAAATAACAGGACGTCATTATGGGACACAGCCTTGTTATCTCTAGGTAAATAACAGGACGTCATTATGGGACACAGCCTTGTTATCTCTAGGTAAATAACTGGACGTCATTATGGGACACAGCCTTGTTATCTCTAGGTAAATAACAGGACGTCATTATGGGACACAGCCTTGTTATCTCTAGGTAAATAACAGGACGTCATTATGGGACACAGCCTTGTTATCTCTAGGTAAATAACTGGACGTCATTATGGGACACAGCCTTGTTATCTCTAGGTAAATAACTGGACGTCATTATGGGACACAGCCTTGTTATCTCTAGGTAAATAACTGGACGTCATTATGGGACACAGCCTTGTTATCTCTAGGTAAATAACAGGACGTCATTATGGGACACAGCCTTGTTATCTCTAGGTAAATAACAGGACGTCATTATGGGACACAGCCTTGTTATCTCTAGGTAAATAACAGGACGTCATTATGGGACACAGCCTTGTTATCTCTAGGTAAATAACAGGACGTCATTATGGGACACAGCCTTGTTATCTCTAGGTAAATAACTGGACGTCATTATGGGACACAGCCTTGTTATCTCTAGGTAAATAACAGGACGTCATTATGGGACACAGCCTTGTTATCTCTAGGTAAATAACAGGACGTCATTATGGGACACAGCCTTGTTATCTCTAGGTAAATAACTGGACGTCATTATGGGACACAGCCTTGTTATCTCTAGGTAAATAACTGGACGTCATTATGGGACACAGCCTTGTTATCTCTAGGTAAATAACAGGACGTCATTATGGGACACAGCCTTGTTAGGGAAATATGTTCTTGTGACATTTACAATAAACAGGGAAATATGTTCTTGCGTTTACAATAAACAATCTGCATACACATGAGGATCTGGGAAATAAACACCATTGAAACGTACGGAAAGTGATATACACATCATTCAAATGTATGGGAAGTGAAATGCACACCATTGAAATGCATGGTAGGTGGAATGCACACCTTTGAAATGTATGGAAGGTTAATATCAAACAATGATCGAAAGATTTCCAACAAAATAGAGTGTATTTATATCAACAGGAGGATCTCCAGATCTGTTTGTGCTATCATGCCAACTCCTTGACACTCATCATATGCCAACTCCTTGACACTCATCGTTATGCCAACTCCTTGACACTCATCGTTATGCCAAGTCCTTGACACTCATCGTCATGCCAACTCCTTGACACTCATCTCCTTGACACTCATCGTCATGCCAACTCCTTGACACTCATCTCCTTGACACTCATCGTTATGCAAACTCCTTGACACTCATCGTCATGCCAACTCCTTGACACTCATCGTTATGCCAAGTCCTTGACACTCATCGTCATGCCAACTCCTTGACACTCATCTCCTTGACACTCATCATTATGCCAACTCATTGACACTCATCGTCATGCCAACTCCTTGACACTCATCGTCATGCCAACTCCTTGACACTCATCTCCTTGACACTCATCGTCATGCCAACTTCTTGACACCCATCGTCATGCCAACTCCTTGACATTCATCTCCTTGACACTCATCGTCATGCCAACTCCTTGACACTCATCGTCATGCCAACTCCTTGACACTCATCGTCATGCCAACTCCTTGACACTCATTGTCATACCAACTCCTTGACACTCATCGTCATGCCAAACATGTTTGTGCAATGGAGTTGGCAAGATAGCACAAACAGATCTATTGTATCTGGGACCAGGCTATTAATAAAGGAGGTAATGACAGAATGTGTTGCGCTTATATAATCCACATTTTATTGTATAATTATATACGTAATTTATCAGAGTCCAGCTCCCTTTATCAGAGGCCAGCCCAGTATAGACAGTTAAAATTAACCAGTGGGAACAGAGTGAGTCAGATTGAGGCTGAATGTGCACTTTGCTAAGTGTGAACAGTAATACCCTAAGGACCACTATATGATATGCTGGAAACACAGACAATGATCATGTTCTTTACATAGGTATTTAAAGCCATTCAGCTGGATTAGTCACATAGGGGGCCAGCAGGCATTTGGGAGTTTGATATGATTATTATGACTGATATCAATATAAGACAAAACAGTCAGGGGTTTGATATGACGGGTTTAAGACTGCTTCAAACTGAACAGAAACAAACGTCCTCAAAGCTCTTCTCTTACTTTAAATCACTACAACAAACCAACGACAAACCACTACTGTGTGTGTGTACTAACATTATTTGACCCGGCCCACAAAGGCTCAGATCGTGTACCTAATAAAGGGTAATAAAAGTATCTCCTTCTCTAATGAGGAAATTCCTGACGGCACTTCATAAATGATGCAAATACACCGGCCAGTTATTCTACAAGGTTAAATTGAGTTACAGGGTTGAGAGGCAAACATAGAGAAAGAGAGAGAGAATGAGAGAGAGAGAGAGAGAGGAGGGGGCAAGAGAGAGAGAGAGAGAGAGAGAGAGAGGGGAGGGGGCAAGAGAGAGAGAGAGAGAGAGAAATAAAGAAAAATAGAGAGAAATAGAGAGTGAGAGAAAGAGGGGGGAAGGAGAGAGAGAAATAGAGGGTGTGTGTGAGAGAGAGAAATAGAGAGGGAGAGAGAGAGAAACAGAGAGTGAGAGAGAGAGAGAGAGAGAGAGAGAGAGAGAGAGAGAAATAGAGAGTGAGAGAGAGAGAGAAATAGAGAGTGAGAGATAGAGGTGGGGAAGGAGAGAGATAAATAGAGAGAGAGATAAATATATCTACAGCTCTGGAAAAAATTAAGAGACCACTGCAAAAATATACGTTTCTCTGGTTTTACTATTTATAGGTATGTGTTTGAGTGAAATTAACATTTTTGTTTTATTGTATAAACTACTGACAACATTTCTCCCCAATAAAAATATTGTCATTTAGAGCATTTATTTGCAGAAAATGACAACTGGTCAAAATAACAAAAAAGAAGCAGTGTTGTCAGACCTCGAATAATGCAAAGAAAATACGTTCATGTTCATTTTTAAACAACACAATACTAATGTTTTAACTAAGGAAGAGTTCAGAAATCAATTTTTGGTGGAATAACCCTGATTTTCAATCACAGCTTTCATGCGTCTTGGCATGCTCTCCACCAGTCTTTCACATTGATGTTGGGTGACTTTTTTCCACTCCTGGCGCAAAAATTCAAGCAGCTCGGCTTTGTTTGATGGCTTGTGACCATCCAGCTTCCTCTTGATCACATTCCAGAAGTTTTCAATGGGGTTCAGGTCTGGAGATTGGGCTGGCCATGACAGGGTCTTGATCTGGTGGTCCTTCATCCACATCTTGATTGACCTGGCTGTGTGGCATGGCGCATTGTCCTGCTGGAAAAACGAATCCTCAGAGTTGGGGAACAATGTCAGAGCAAAAGGAAGCAAGTTTTCTTTCAGGACAACCTTGTATGTGGCTTGATTCATGCATCCTTCACAAAGACAAATCTGCCCGATTCCAGCATTGCTGAAGCACCCCCAGATCATCACCGATCCTCCACCAAATTTCACAGTGGGTGCGAGACACTGTGGCTTGTAGGCCTCTCCAGGTCTCCGTCTAACCATTAGACAACCAGGTGTTGGGCAAAGCTGAAAATTGGACTCATCAGAGAAGATGACCTTACTCCAGTCCTCTACGATCCAATCCTTATGGTCTTTTGCCCCTAGGAGCCTGTTTCGAACCGTCCTCGCCGTGCACTTCACCCCAGCTGCCGTTTGCCATTCTTTTTGTAGGTCACTTGATGTCATCCTCACGGTTGTTGAGTGACATTCGAATGAGTTGGCGGTCATCCCGGTCAGTAGAGAGTCGTTTTCGCCCTCTGCCAGTCTGTAGCTTTGTTTTTCTCCAATGTCTGCTGCTTGACCTTGTTCTTATGAACCGCCGTCTTTGACATTTTAAGGATGGAAGCAACCTGACACTCACTGTATCCCTCTGCCAGTAAAGCCAGAATTGAACCCTTCTTTTCCTCACTCAAAACTTTCCTTTTCAACTCTTTTGGCATGGTCAATAGTTATTTTTTGATTCATATTACTTTTGAGGTACTATTAGCACTGTTTTTGCCATCCAGCTGGTCCTATTGCAAGAGGATAGTGATGACCACAGCAGTGGTTTTTATACTTTTCCTTGTTAAATAAGATTTGGTTCATGTGATCACCTAATCAGTACCTAATTCAGTAGAATGAGGTGTGCCTGTGTTGGAATTCAACAGACACTGGAATGGCATGGCTGTCATACATGTAGAGATGCTGATTTAGAAAAAGTTGCCGTGGTCTCTTAATTTTTTCCAGAGCTGTATATATATATATATATATATATATATAGAGAGAGAGAGAGAGAGATATTTCATTACGTGGGTTTGAAAAGAGCTAGCAAAGTAAGAGCAAAATAAATCCTTTCACACTATTGCTGTTGGTTTAACACACATTGTAGCAAGCCAGTTATTCTGCATGGGTTAATTGAGTTACAGCAGGGTGGAGAGCTTTAATACGTGTCAATCTGTAGAATCAGAGACCTTATCTTACACTGTAAGACCAAACAGGGTTCAGTCAACACACACTGGTAGGTCTACTGTTTGTTCAGGACACTGCTACTGTTGGTTCAGGACACTGCTACTGTTGGTTCAGGATACCACTACTGTTTGTTCAGGACACTGCTACTGTTGGTTCAGGACACCACTACTGTTTGTTCAGGACACTGATACTGTTGGTTCAGGACACCACTACTGTTGGTTCAGGACACACTGGTAGGTCTACTGTTTGTTCAGGACACTGCTACTGTTGGTTCAGGACACTGCTACTGTTGGTTCAGGACACACTGCTATTGTTTGTTCAGGACACTGCTACTGTTGGTTCAGGACACTGCTTCTGTTGGTTCAGGACACACTGCTACTGTTGGTTATGGACACTGCTGCTGTTGGTTCAGGAAACTGCTACTGTTGGTTCAGGACACTGCTACTGTTGGTTCAGGACACTGCTACTGTTGGTTCAGGACACTGCTACTGTTGGTTCAGGACACTGCTACTGTTGGTTCAGGACACTGCTGCTGTTGGTTCAGGACACTGCTGCGGTTGGTTCAGGACACACTGCTACTGTTAGTTCAGGACACCACTACTGTTGATTCAGGACACTGCTACTGTTGGTTAAGGACACACTTCTACTGTTGGTTCAGGACACTGCTATTGTTGGTTCAGGACACTGCTACCATTGGTTCAGGACACTGCTACTGTTTGTTAAGGACACACTTCTACTATTGGTTCAGGACACCACTACTGTTTGTTCAGGACACTGCTACTGTTGGTTCAGGACACTGCTTCTGTTGGTTCAGGACACACTGCTACTGTTGGTTATGGACACTGCTGCTGTTGGTTCAGGACACTGCTACTGTTGGTTCAGGACACTGCTGCTGTTGGTTCAGGACACTGCTACTGTTGGTTAAGGACACTGCTACTGTTGGTTCAGGACACTGCTGCTGTTGGTTCAGGACACTGCTGCGGTTGGTTCAGGACACACTGCTACTGTTGGTTCAGGACACTGCTACTGTTGGTTAAGGACACACTTCTACTGTTGGTTCAGGACACTGCTATTGTTGGTTCAGGACACTGCTACCGTTGGTTCAGGACACTGCTACTGTTGGTTCAGGACACTTCTACTGTTGGTTCAGGACACTGCTACTGTTGGTTCAGGAAACTGATACTGTTGGTTAAGGACACACTTCTACTGTTGGTTCAGGACACTGCTATTGTTGGTTCAGGACACTGCTACCGTTGGTTCAGGACACTGCTACTGTTGGTTCAGTACACTTCTACTGTTGGTTCAGGACACTGCTAGTGTTGGTTCAGGACACTGATACTGTTGGTTAAGGACACACTTCTACTGTTGGTTCAGGACACACTGCTACCGTTGGTTCAGGACACTGCTACTGTTGGTTCAGGACACTTCTACTGTTGGTTCAGGACACTGCTACTGTTGGTTCAGGACACTGTTACTGTTGGTTCAGGACACCGCTACTGTTGGTTCAGGACACCGCTACTGTTGGTTCAGGACACACTTCTACTGTTGGTTCAGGACACTGTTACTGTGGGTTCAGGACACTGCTACTGTTTGTTCAGGACACTGTTACTTTTGGTTCAGGACACTGCTACTGTTGGTTCAGGACACTGCTACTGTTGGTTCAGGACACTGTTACTTTTGGTTCAGGACACTGCTACTGTGGGTTCAGGACACCGCTACTGTTGTTTCAGGAAACGCTTCTACTGTTGGTTCAGGACACTACTACTGTTGGTTCAGGACACTGCTACTGTTGGTTCAGGACACTGCTACTGTTGGTTCGGGACACTGCTACTGTTGGTTCAGGACACTGCTACTGTTGGTTAAGGGCACACTGCTACTGTTGGTTCAGGACACTGCTACTGTTGGTTCAGGATACCACTACTGTTTGTTCAGGACACTGCTACTGTTGGTTCAGGACACCACTACTGTTTGTTCAGGACACTGATACTGTTGGTTCAGGACACCACTACTGTTGGTTCAGGACACTGCTACTGTTGGTTCAGGACACACTGCTACTGTTGGATCAGGACACTGTTACTGTTGGTTCAGGACACACTGCTGCTAGTGGTTAAGGAAACACTGCTACTGTTAGTTCAGGACACACTGCTGCTGTTGGTTCAGGACACTTCTACTGTTGTTTCAGGATACTGCTACTGTTGGTTCAGAAAACTGATACTGTTGGTTAAGGACACACTTCTACTGTTGGTTCAGGACACTGCTATTGTTGGTTCAGGACACTGCTACCGTTGGTTCAGGAGACTGCTACTGTTGGTTCAGTACACTTCTACTGTTGGTTCAGGACACTGCTACTGTTGGTTCAGGACACTGATACTGTTGGTTAAGGACACACTTCTACTGTTGGTTCAGGACACACTGCTACCGTTGGTTCAGGACACTGCTACTGTTGGTTCAGGACACTTCTACTGTTGGTTCAGGACACTGCTACTGTTGGTTCAGGACACTGTTACTGTTGGTTCAGGACACCGCTACTGTTGGTTCAGGACACCGCTACTGTTGGTTCAGGACACACTTCTACTGTTGGTTCAGGACACTGTTACTGTGGGTTCAGGACACTGCTACTGTTGGTTCAGGACACTGTTACTTTTGGTTCAGGACACTGCTACTGTTGGTTCAGGACACTGCTACTGTTGGTTCAGGACACTGTTACTTTTGGTTCAGGACACTGCTACTGTGGGTTCAGGACACCGCTACTGTTGTTTCAGGACACACTTCTACTGTTGGTTCAGGACACTACTACTGTTGGTTCAGGACACTGCTACTGTTGGTTCAGGACACTGCTACTGTTGGTTCGGGACACTGCTACTGTTGGTTCAGGACACTGCTACTGTTGGTTAAGGGCACACTGCTACTGTTGGTTCAGGACACTGCTACTGTTGGTTCAGGATACCACTACTGTTTGTTCAGGACACTGCTACTGTTGGTTCAGGACACCACTACTGTTTGTTCAGGACACTGATACTGTTGGTTCAGGACACCACTACTGTTGGTTCAGGACACTGCTACTGTTGGTTCAGGACACACTGCTACTGTTGGATCAGGACACTGTTACTGTTGGTTCAGGACACACTGCTGCTGGTGGTTAAGGAAACACTGCTACTGTTAGTTCAGGACACACTGCTGCTGTTGGTTCAGGACACTGCTACTGTTGGTTCAGGACACTGCTACTGTTGGTTCGGGACACTGCTACTGTTGGTTCAGGACACTGCTACTGTTGGTTCGGGACACTGCTACTGTTGGTTCAGGACACTGCTACTGTTGGTTAAGGGCACACTGCTACT
The DNA here is from genome assembly GCF_020615455.1 of Coregonus clupeaformis. NCBI lineage: Eukaryota > Metazoa > Chordata > Actinopteri > Salmoniformes > Salmonidae > Coregonus > Coregonus clupeaformis. The sequence goes on from NC_059220.1 coordinate 911,043, forward strand.
GTTGGTTCAGGACACTGCTACTGTTGGTTCAGGATACCACTACTGTTTGTTCAGGACACTGCTACTGTTGGTTCAGGACACCACTACTGTTTGTTCAGGACACTGATACTGTTGGTTCAGGACACCACTACTGTTGGTTCAGGACACTGCTACTGTTGGTTCAGGACACACTGCTACTGTTGGATCAGGACACTGTTACTGTTGGTTCAGGACACACTGCTGCTGGTGGTTAAGGAAACACTGCTACTGTTAGTTCAGGACACACTGCTGCTGTTGGTTCAGGACACTGCTACTGTTGGGTATGGACACTGTTACTATTGGTTCAGGACACTGCTACTGTTGGTTCAGAACACTGCTACTGTTGGTTCAGGACACTGCTGCTGTTGGTTCAGGACACACTGCTGCTGTTAGTTCAGGACACCACTTCTGTTGGTTCAGGACACACTGCTACTGTTGGTTAAGGACACACTTCTACTGTTGGTTCAGGACACTGCTACTGTTGGTTCAGGACACTGCTACTGTTGGTTAAGGACACACTGCTACTGTTGGTTCAGGACACACTGCTGCTGTTGTTTCAGGACACTGCTACTGTTGGTTCAGGACACTGCTACTGTTGGTTCAGGACACTGCTACTGTTGGTTCAGGACACACTGCTACTGTTGGATCAGGACACTGTTATTGTTGGTTCAGGACACACTGCTGCTGGTGGTTAAGGAAACACTGCTGCTGTTGGTTCAGGACACTGCTACTGTTGGTTAAGGACACACTGCTACTGTTGGTTCAGGACACACTGCTGCTGTTGGTTCAGGACACTGATAGTGTTGGTTATGGACACTGTTACCATTGGTTCAGGACACTACTACTGTTGGTTCAGAACACTGCTACTGTTGGTTCAGGACACTGCTGCTGTTGGTTCAGGACACACTGCTACTGTTAGTTCAGGACACCACTACTGTTGGTTCAGGACACTGCTACTGTTGGTTAAGGACACACTTCTACTGTTGGTTCAGGACACTGTTACTGTTGGTTCAGGACACCGCTACTGTGGGTTCAGGACACCGGTACTGTTGGTTCAGGACACCACTACTGTTGGTTCAGCACACTGCTACTGTTGGTTCAGGGCACTGCTGCTGTTGGTTCAGGACACTGCTACTATTGGTTCATGACACTGCTACTGTTGGTTCAGGACACTGCTACTGTTGGTTCAGGACACTGCTACTGTTGGTTCAGGACACACTGCTACTGTTGGTTCAGGACACTGCTACTGTTGGTTCAGGACACTGCTTCTGTTTGTTCATGACTCTGCTACTGTTGGTTCAGGACACCCCTTCAGTTGTTTCAGGACACACGTCTACTGTTGGTTCAGGACACCTGTACTGTTGGTTCAGGACACTGCTACTGTTGGTTCAGGACACTGCTACTGTTGGTTATGGACACTGCTACTGTTGGTTCAGGACACTGCTACTGTTGGTTCATGACTCTGCTACTGTTGGTTCAGGACACTGCTACTGTTGGTTCAGGACACTGCTACTGTTGGTTCGGGACACTGCTACTGTTGGTTCAGGACACTGCTACTGTTGGTTCAGGACACTGCTACTGTTGGTTATGGACACTGCTACTGTTGGTTCAGGACACTGCTACTGTTGGTTCGGGACACTGCTACTGTTGGTTCAGGACACTGCTACTGTTGGTTATGGACACTGCTACTGTTGGTTCAGGACACTGCTACTGTTGGTTATGGACACTGCTACTGTTGGTTCAGGACACTGCCACTGTTTGTTCAGGACACTGCTACTGTTGGTTCACATATTACAGACCCATAAGGTTATTAAACACTGAATTATTAAATCAAATCAAATCAAATTTTATTGGCCACATGCGCCGAATACAACAGGTGCAGATAGTACAGTGAAATGCTTACTTACAGCCCTTAACCAACAGTGCATTTATTTTTAACAAAAAAGTAGAATAAAACAAAAAAATGTTGAGAAAAAAAGAGCAGAAGTAAAATAAAATAACAGTAGGGAGGCTATATATACAGGGGGGTACCGATACAGAGTCAATGTGCGGGGGCACCGGCTAGTTGAGGTAGTTGAAGTAATATGTACATGTGGGTAGAGTTAAAGTGACTATGCATAAATATTTAACAGAGTAGTAGCAGCGTAAAAAGGATGGGGTGGGGGGCAGTGCAAATGGTCCGGGTAGCCATGATTAGCTGTTCAGGAGTCTTATGGCTTGGGGGTAGAAGCTGTTGAGAAGTCTTTTGGACCTAGACTTGGCACTCCGGTACCGCTTGCCGTGCGGTAGCAGAGAGAACAGTCTATGACTAGGGTGGCTGGAGTCTTTGACAATTTTGAGGGCCTTCCTCTGACACCATCTGGTATAGAGGTCCTGGATGGCAGGAATCTTGGCCCCAGTGATGTACTGGGCCGTACGCACTACCCTCTGTAGTGCCTTGCGGTCGGAGGCCAAGCAGTTGCCATACCAGGCGGTGATGCAACCAGTCAGGATGCTCTCAATGGTGCAGCTGTAGAATTTTTGAGGATCTGAGGACCCATGCCAAATCTTTTAAGTCTCCTGAGGGGGAATAGGCTTTGTCGTGCCCTCTTCACGACTGTCTTGGTGTGTTTGGACCATGATAGTTCGTTGGTGATGTGGACACCAAGGATCTCAACCTGTTCCACTACAGCCCCGTCGATGAGAATGGGGGCGTGCTCAGTCCTCATTTTTTAAACCTGTAGTCCACAATCATCTCCTTTGTCTTGGTCACGTTGAGGGAGAGGTTGTTATCCTGGCACCACACGGCCAGGTCTCTGACCTCCTCCCTATAGGCTGTCTCATCGTTGTCGGTGATCAGGCCTACCACTGTTGTGTCGTCGGCAAACTTAATGATGGTGTTGGAGTCGTGCCTGGCCATGCAGTCATGGGTGAACAGGGAGTACAGGAGGGGACACATATTGGATATTGGATATTACAGACACATATTGGACGTTCAGCTGAAATGTTGTTTTGACTGTAGCAAATTATTTTCACAGTAGGTTATTATATCGAACATCAACTCAACGGGGGGGTGAAGTCTGGATGAAACAAAGTGCTTTTATTCTAAATTGGGGGGTGCTTTTAGCTATCTAGCTCTAGATTTACATCGGGAGGAAGTACTTTAATTTATTGGGGAGAGGGGTACTTTTATTTATCCATCTGAGTAGGATGAAAACTACACAATGAAACTAACTATGATTTCAGGCTGTGGCCCAGACTGATAAGCTGTGTGTGTGTGTGTGTGTGTGTGTGTGTGTGTGTGTGTGTGTGTGTGTGTGTGTGTGTGTGTGTGTGTGTGTGTGTGTGTGTGTGTGTTTGTGTGTGTTTGGTATGTGTGTGGCAACGCTCTGCTCTCCGCGTGTGTTGTAGGTGAAGCAGTAGTTGATAACTGCTGTTACTGTTTACACTAATTGACCAGTAATCCCACTGTTTCATGTTGAGGAGGAGAGGGCTCTCACTGGGCTGCACCTGGTCCTAGTCTCTGTCCTACTCTGAAACCATCGTCATTATCAACCTGGAACCATTACTATGGTATCTATCTCTCCTCTCTTCATCTCCCCAGGGTTGTTAGTGTGCAGGGTTGAGGGGTTTAGGGAGTGTAGATGGAGAAGAAGGAGGGGGGAGAAAGAGAGAGAGAGAGAGAGAGAGAGAGAGAGAGAGAGAGAGAGAGAGAGAGAGAGAGAGAGAGAGAGAGAGAGAGAGAGAGAGAGAGAGAGAGAGAGAGAGAGAGAGAGAGAGAGAGAGAGAGAGAGAGAGAGAGAAAGCGGTGGAGAGAGAGGTAGCGAGAAAGAGAGAGAGAGGTAGCGAGAGAGAGGTAGAGATAGAAGTAGAGAGAGGTAGAGAGAGAGGTAGAGAGAAAGAGAAAGAGAGAGAGAGATTAGAGAGGTAGAGAGAAAAAGAGGTAGAGAGAGAGAGAGGTAGAGAGAAGGAGAGTGAGAGAGTGAGAGTGAGAGAGAGAGAGTGATAGTGAGAGAGGTAGAGAGAGATGTATAGAGAAAGAGAGAGTGAGAGAGAGAGAGTGAGAGTGAGAGAAAAAGAGAGAGAGAGTGAGAGAGAGAGAGAGAGGTAGAGAGAGAGAGACAGAGAGAGAGACACAGTTCTATTAGAACACACCAAAAATTACACGTATCTAGGACTAAATATCAGCAACACAGGTAGTTTTCACATGGCTGTGAATGAGCTGAGAGACAAAGCAAGAAGAGCATTCTATGCCATTAAAAGGAATATTAAAATCGAAATTCCAATTAGAATCTGGCTCAAAATTTTCCAATCAGTTATAGAACCAATTGCTCTATATGGCAGCGAAGTATGGGGTCCGCTCTCTAATACTGAATTTACCAAATGGGACAAACATCCAATCGAAATACTGCATGCAGAGTTTTGCAAGACTGTATTGCAAGTGCAAAGAAAAACTCCAAATAACGCATGTAGAGCAGAATTGGGCCAATACCCCCTCCTTATTCGAATAGAAAAAAGAGCCATCAAATTTTACAACCATCTAAAAACAAGTGACCCCAAAACATTCCATCACACAGCTCTACTATGTCAAGAGATGAAACAAGAGAAGAGTCCCCTCAGCCAGCTGGTTCTGAGGCTCAGTTCACTAACCAAAACCAACCTCATAGAGCCTCAGGATAGCACTCAGAAAATCTGGCCCAACCAAATCATCACAAAGCAAAAAGAAAAATATATAACCTATTGGAAAGACACCACAAAAAATCAAAGTAAACTTCAATGCTACAGTGGGGAAAAAAAGT
>NC_059220.1:920838-928338 GCF_020615455.1 Coregonus clupeaformis
AAATAAGATTTGGTTCATGTGATCACCTAATCAGTACCTAATTCAGTAGAATGAGGTGTGCCTGTGTTGGAATTCAACAGACACTGGAATGGCATGGCTGTCATACATGTAGAGATGCTGATTTAGAAAAAAGTTGCCGTGGTCTCTTAATTTTTTCCAGAGCTGTATATATATATATATATATATATAGAGAGAGAGAGAGAGAGAGATATTTCATTACGTGGGTTTGAAAAGAGCTAGCAAAGTAAGAGCAAAATAAATCCTTTCACACTATTGCTGTTGGTTTAACACACATTGTAGCAAGCCAGTTATTCTGCATGGGTTAATTGAGTTACAGCAGGGTGGAGAGCTACGTGTCAATCTGTAGAATCAGAGACCTTATCTTACACTGTAAGACCAAACAGGGTTCAGTCAACACACACTGGTAGGTCTACTGTTTGTTCAGGACACTGCTACTGTTGGTTCAGGACACTGCTACTGTTGGTTCAGGACACACTGCTACTGTTTGTTCAGGACACTGCTACTGTTGGTTCAGGACACTGCTTCTGTTGGTTCAGGACACACTGCTACTGTTGGTTATGGACACTGCTGCTGTTGGTTCAGGACACTGCTACTGTTGGTTCAGGACACTGCTACTGTTGGTTCAGGACACTGCTACTGTTGGTTCAGGACACTGCTACTGTTGGTTCAGGACACTGCTACTGTTGGTTCAGGACACTGCTGCTGTTGGTTCAGGACACTGCTGCGGTTGGTTCAGGACACACTGCTACTGTTAGTTCAGGACACCACTACTGTTGATTCAGGACACTGCTACTGTTGGTTAAGGACACACTTCTACTGTTGGTTCAGGACACTGCTATTGTTGGTTCAGGACACTGCTACCGTTGGTTCAGGACACTGCTACTGTTTGTTAAGGACACACTTCTACTATTGGTTCAGGACACCACTACTGTTTGTTCAGGACACTGCTACTGTTGGTTCAGGACACTGCTTCTGTTGGTTCAGGACACACTGCTACTGTTGGTTATGGACACTGCTGCTGTTGGTTCAGGACACTGCTACTGTTGGTTCAGGACACTGCTGCTGTTGGTTCAGGACACTGCTACTGTTGGTTAAGGACACTGCTACTGTTGGTTCAGGACACTGCTGCTGTTGGTTCAGGACACTGCTGCGGTTGGTTCAGGACACACTGCTACTGTTGGTTCAGGACACTGCTACTGTTGGTTAAGGACACACTTCTACTGTTGGTTCAGGACACTGCTATTGCTGGTTCAGGACACTGCTACCGTTGGTTCAGGACACTGCTACTGTTGGTTCAGGACACTTATACTGTTGGTTCAGGACACTGCTACTGTTGGTTCAGGAAACTGATACTGTTGGTTAAGGACACACTTCTACTGTTGGTTCAGGACACTGCTATTGTTGGTTCAGGACACTGCTACCGTTGGTTCAGGACACTGCTACTGTTGGTTCAGTACACTTCTACTGTTGGTTCAGGACACTGCTAGTGTTGGTTCAGGACACTGATACTGTTGGTTAAGGACACACTTCTACTGTTGGTTCAGGACACACTGCTACCGTTGGTTCAGGACACTGCTACTGTTGGTTCAGGACACTTCTACTGTTGGTTCAGGACACTGCTACTGTTGGTTCAGGACACTGTTACTGTTGGTTCAGGACACCGCTACTGTTGGTTCAGGACACCGCTACTGTTGGTTCAGGACACACTTCTACTGTTGGTTCAGGACACTGTTACTGTGGGTTCAGGACACTGCTACTGTTTGTTCAGGACACTGTTACTTTTGGTTCAGGACACTGCTACTGTTGGTTCAGGACACTGCTACTGTTGGTTCAGGACACTGTTACTTTTGGTTCAGGACACTGCTACTGTGGGTTCAGGACACCGCTACTGTTGTTTCAGGAAACGCTTCTACTGTTGGTTCAGGACACTACTACTGTTGGTTCAGGACACTGCTACTGTTGGTTCAGGACACTGCTACTGTTGGTTCGGGACACTGCTACTGTTGGTTCAGGACACTGCTACTGTTGGTTAAGGGCACACTGCTACTGTTGGTTCAGGACACTGCTACTGTTGGTTCAGGATACCACTACTGTTTGTTCAGGACACTGCTACTGTTGGTTCAGGACACCACTACTGTTTGTTCAGGACACTGATACTGTTGGTTCAGGACACCACTACTGTTGGTTCAGGACACTGCTACTGTTGGTTCAGGACACACTGCTACTGTTGGATCAGGACACTGTTACTGTTGGTTCAGGACACACTGCTGCTGGTGGTTAAGGAAACACTGCTACTGTTAGTTCAGGACACACTGCTGCTGTTGGTTCAGGACACTTCTACTGTTGTTTCAGGATACTGCTACTGTTGGTTCAGAAAACTGATACTGTTGGTTAAGGACACACTTCTACTGTTGGTTCAGGACACTGCTATTGTTGGTTCAGGACACTGCTACCGTTGGTTCAGGAGACTGCTACTGTTGGTTCAGTACACTTCTACTGTTGGTTCAGGACACTGCTACTGTTGGTTCAGGACACTGATACTGTTGGTTAAGGACACACTTCTACTGTTGGTTCAGGACACACTGCTACCGTTGGTTCAGGACACTGCTACTGTTGGTTCAGGACACTTCTACTGTTGGTTCAGGACACTGCTACTGTTGGTTCAGGACACTGTTACTGTTGGTTCAGGACACCGCTACTGTTGGTTCAGGACACCGCTACTGTTGGTTCAGGACACACTTCTACTGTTGGTTCAGGACACTGTTACTGTGGGTTCAGGACACTGCTACTGTTGGTTCAGGACACTGTTACTTTTGGTTCAGGACACTGCTACTGTTGGTTCAGGACACTGCTACTGTTGGTTCAGGACACTGTTACTTTTGGTTCAGGACACTGCTACTGTGGGTTCAGGACACCGCTACTGTTGTTTCAGGACACACTTCTACTGTTGGTTCAGGACACTACTACTGTTGGTTCAGGACACTGCTACTGTTGGTTCAGGACACTGCTACTGTTGGTTCAGGACACTTCTACTGTTGGTTCAGGACACTGCTACTGTTGGTTCAGGACACTGTTACTGTTGGTTCAGGACACCGCTACTGTTGGTTCAGGACACCGCTACTGTTGGTTCAGGACACACTTCTACTGTTGGTTCAGGACACTGTTACTGTGGGTTCAGGACACTGCTACTGTTGGTTCAGGACACTGTTACTTTTGGTTCAGGACACTGCTACTGTTGGTTCAGGACACTGCTACTGTTGGTTCAGGACACTGTTACTTTTTGGTTCAGGACACTGCTACTGTGGGTTCAGGACACCGCTACTGTTGTTTCAGGACACACTTCTACTGTTGGTTCAGGACACTACTACTGTTGGTTCAGGACACTGCTACTGTTGGTTCAGGACACTGCTACTGTTGGTTCGGGACACTGCTACTGTTGGTTCAGGACACTGCTACTGTTGGTTAAGGGCACACTGCTACTGTTGGTTCAGGACACTGCTACTGTTGGTTCAGGATACCACTACTGTTTGTTCAGGACACTGCTACTGTTGGTTCAGGACACCACTACTGTTTGTTCAGGACACTGATACTGTTGGTTCAGGACACCACTACTGTTGGTTCAGGACACTGCTACTGTTGGTTCAGGACACACTGCTACTGTTGGATCAGGACACTGTTACTGTTGGTTCAGGACACACTGCTGCTGGTGGTTAAGGAAACACTGCTACTGTTAGTTCAGGACACACTGCTGCTGTTGGTTCAGGACACTGCTACTGTTGGGTATGGACACTGTTACTATTGGTTCAGGACACTGCTACTGTTGGTTCAGAACACTGCTACTGTTGGTTCAGGACACTGCTGCTGTTGGTTCAGGACACACTGCTGCTGTTAGTTTTGGACACCACTTCTGTTGGTTCAGGACACACTGCTACTGTTGGTTAAGGACACACTTCTACTGTTGGTTCAGGACACTGCTACTGTTGGTTCAGGACACTGCTACTGTTGGTTAAGGACACACTGCTACTGTTGGTTCAGGACACACTGCTGCTGTTGTTTCAGGACACTGCTACTGTTGGTTCAGGACACTGCTACTGTTGGTTCAGGACACTGCTACTTTTGGTTCAGGACACACTGCTACTGTTGGATCAGGACACTGTTATTGTTGGTTCAGGACACACTGCTGCTGGTGGTTAAGGAAACACTGCTGCTGTTGGTTCAGGACACTGCTACTGTTGGTTAAGGACACACTGCTACTGTTGGTTCAGGACACACTGCTGCTGTTGGTTCAGGACACTGATAGTGTTGGTTATGGACACTGTTACCATTGGTTCAGGACACTACTACTGTTGGTTCAGAACACTGCTACTGTTGGTTCAGGACACTGCTGCTGTTGGTTCAGGACACACTGCTACTGTTAGTTCAGGACACCACTACTGTTGGTTCAGGACACTGCTACTGTTGGTTAAGGACACACTTCTACTGTTGGTTCAGGACACTGTTACTGTTGGTTCAGGACACCGCTACTGTGGGTTCAGGACACCGGTACTGTTGGTTCAGGACACCACTACTGTTGGTTCAGCACACTGCTACTGTTGGTTCAGGGCACTGCTGCTGTTGGTTCAGGACACTGCTACTATTGGTTCATGACACTGCTACTGTTGGTTCAGGACACTGCTACTGTTGGTTCAGGACACTGCTACTGTTGGTTCAGGACACACTGCTACTGTTGGTTCAGGACACTGCTACTGTTGGTTCAGGACACTGCTTCTGTTTGTTCATGACTCTGCTACTGTTGGTTCAGGACACCCCTTCAGTTGTTTCAGGACACACGTCTACTGTTGGTTCAGGACACCTGTACTGTTGGTTCAGGACACTGCTACTGTTGGTTCAGGACACTGCTACTGTTGGTTCAGGACACTGCTACTGTTGGTTCAGGACACTGCTACTGTTGGTTCATGACTCTGCTACTGTTGGTTCAGGACACTGCTACTGTTGGTTCAGGACACTGCTACTGTTGGTTATGGACACTGCTACTGTTGGTTCAGGACACTGCTACTGTTGGTTCGGGACACTGCTACTGTTGGTTCAGGACACTGCTACTGTTGGTTATGGACACTGCTACTGTTGGTTATGGACACTGCTACTGTTGGTTCGGGACACTGCTACTGTTGGTTCAGGACACTGCTACTGTTGGTTCGGGACACTGCTACTGTTGGTTCAGAACACTGCTACTGTTGGTTTAGGACACGGCTACTGTTGGTTATGGACACTGCTACTGTTGGTTCAGGACACTGCTACTGTTGGTTCGGGACACTGCTACTGTTGGTTCAGGACACTGCTACTGTTGGTTATGGACACTGCTACTGTTGGTTCAGGACACTGCTACTGTTGGTTATGGACACTGCTACTGTTGGTTCAGGACACTGCCACTGTTTGTTCAGGACACTGCTACTGTTGGTTCACATATTACAGACCCATAAGGTTATTAAACACTGAATTATTAAATCAAATCAAATCAAATTTTATTGGCCACATGCGCCGAATACAACAGGTGCAGATAGTACAGTGAAATGCTTACTTACAGCCCTTAACCAACAGTGCATTTATTTTTAACAAAAAAGTAGAATAAAACAAAAAAATGTTGAGAAAAAAAGAGCAGAAGTAAAATAAAATAACAGTAGGGAGGCTATATATACAGGGGGGTACCGATACAGAGTCAATGTGCGGGGGCACCGGCTAGTTGAGGTAGTTGAAGTAATATGTACATGTGGGTAGAGTTAAAGTGACTATGCATAAATACTTAACAGAGTAGCAGCAGCGTAAAAAGGATGGGGTGGGGGGGGCAGTGCAAATGGTCCGGGTAGCCATGATTAGCTGTTCAGGAGTCTTATGGCTTGGGGGTAGAAGCTGTTGAGAAGTCTTTTGGACCTAGACTTGGCACTCCGGTACCGCTTGCCGTGCGGTAGCAGAGAGAACAGTCTATGACTAGGGTGGCTGGAGTCTTTGACAATTTTGAGGGCCTTCCTCTGACACCATCTGGTATAGAGGTCCTGGATGGCAGGAATCTTGGCCCCAGTGATGTACTGGGCCGTACGCACTACCCTCTGTAGTGCCTTGCGGTCGGAGGCCAAGCAGTTGCCATACCAGGCGGTGATGCAACCAGTCAGGATGCTCTCAATGGTGCAGCTGTAGAATTTTTTGAGGATCTGAGGACCCATGCCAAATCTTTTAAGTCTCCTGAGGGGGAATAGGCTTTGTCGTGCCCTCTTCACGACTGTCTTGGTGTGTTTGGACCATGATAGTTCGTTGGTGATGTGGACACCAAGGATCTCAACCTGTTCCACTACAGCCCCGTCGATGAGAATGGGGGCGTGCTCAGTCCTCATTTTTTAAACCTGTAGTCCACAATCATCTCCTTTGTCTTGGTCACGTTGAGGGAGAGGTTGTTATCCTGGCACCACACGGCCAGGTCTCTGACCTCCTCCCTATAGGCTGTCTCATCGTTGTCGGTGATCAGGCCTACCACTGTTGTGTCGTCGGCAAACTTAATGATGGTGTTGGAGTCGTGCCTGGCCATGCAGTCATGGGTGAACAGGGGAGTACAGGAGGGGACACATATTGGATATTGGATATTACAGACACATATTGGACGTTCAGCTGAAATGTTGTTTTGACTGTAGCAAATTATTTTCACAGTAGGTTATTATATCGAACATCAACTCAACGGGGGTGAAGTCTGGATGAAACAAAGTGCTTTTATTCTAAATTGGGGGGTGCTTTTAGCTATCTAGCTCTAGATTTACATCGGGAGGAAGTACTTTAATTTATTGGGGAGAGGGGTACTTTTATTTATCCATCTGAGTAGGATGAAAACTACACAATGAAACTAACTATGATTTCAGGCTGTGGCCCAGACTGATAAGCTGTGTGTGTGTGTGTGTGTGTGTGTGTGTGTGTGTGTGTGTGTGTGTGTGTGTGTGTGTGTGTGTTTGTGTGTGTTTGGTATGTGTGTGGCAACGCTCTGCTCTCCGCGTGTGTTGTAGGTGAAGCAGTAGTTGATAACTGCTGTTACTGTTTACACTAATTGACCAGTAATCCCACTGTTTCATGTTGAGGAGGAGAGGGCTCTCACTGGGCTGCACCTGGTCCTAGTCTCTGTCCTACTCTGAAACCATCGTCATTATCAACCTGGAACCATTACTATGGTATCTATCTCTCCTCTCTTCATCTCCCCAGGGTTGTTAGTGTGCAGGGTTGAGGGGTTTAGGGAGTGTAGATGGAGAAGAAGGAGGGGGGAGAGAGAGAGAGAGAGAGAGAGAGAGAGAGAGAGAGAGAGAGAGAGAGAGAGAGAGAGAGAGAGAGAGAGAGAGAGAGAGAGAGAGAGAGAGAGAGAGAGAGAGAGAGAAAGCGGTGGAGAGAGAGGTAGCGAGAAAGAGAGAGAGAGGTAGGAGAGAGAGGTAGAGATAGAAGTAGAGAGAG
>NC_059220.1:933338-963338 GCF_020615455.1 Coregonus clupeaformis
AACACCAAATTGAGACTCTGCATGCAGAATTCTGCAAAAACATCCTACGTGTACAACGTAAAACACCAAATAATGCATGCAGAGCAGAATTAGGCCAATACCCGCTAATTATCAAAATCCAGAAAAGAGCCGTTAAATTCTATAACCACTTAAAAGGAAGCGATTCCCAAACCTTCCATAACAAAGCCATCACCTACAGAGAGATGAACTTGGAGAAGAGTCCCCTAAGTAAGCTTGTCCTGGGGCTCTGTTCACAAACACAAACAGACCCCACACAGCCCCAGGACAACAACAACAACAACACAACTAGACCCAACCAAATCATGAGAAAACAAAAAGAGAATTACTTGACACATTGGAAAGAACAAACAAAAAAACAGAGCAAACTAGAATGCTATTTGGCCCTAAACAGAGAGTACACAGTGGCAGAATACCTGACCACTGTGACTGACCCAAACTTAAGGAAAGCTTTGACTATGTACAGACTCAGTTAGCATAGCCTTGCTATTGAGAAAGGCCGCCGCAGGCAGACCTGGCTCTCAAGAGAAGACAGGCTATGTGCACACTGCCCACAAAATGAGGTGGAAACTGAGCTGCACTTCTTAACCTCCTGCCAAATGTATGACAATATTAGAGACACATATTTCCCTCAGATTACAGCGATCCACAAAGAATTCGAAAACAAACCCAATTTTGATAAGCTCCCTTATCTACTGGGTGAAAAACCACAGTGTGCCATCACTGCTGCAAGATTTGTGACCTGTTGCCACAAGAAAAGGGCAACCAGTGAAGAACAAACACCATTGTAAATACAACCCATATTTATGTTTATTTATTTTCCCATTTGTACTTTAACTATTTGCACATTGTTACAACACTGTATATATACATAATATGACATTTGAAATGTCTTTATTCTTTTGAAACTTCTGAGTGTAATGTTTACTGTTAATATTTATTGTTTATTTCACTTTTGTTTACTATCTACTTCACTTGCTTTGGCAATGTTAACATACGTTTCCCATGCCAATAAAGCCCTTAAATTGAAATTGAATTGAATTGAGAGAGAGAGAGAGAGAGAGAGAGAGAGAGAGAGAGGTAGAATTTCCAAATAGAGCAGCAGCTGCTGAAAAAATGAGCTCCTACAAATATTGAAATGTACATGGTTTTTAGAGTGAAGTACATCGAAAAATAACAAAAGAAAACTGCAAGACTGAATAAGAGACAAAACAAGCAACAAACAAAGAAGAAAGGCTTTTGAAAAAGTAACTATTTTTCATAAAATTGTGCATGTCATGAGCACTCTCTCTCCCTGGTAGCAACATTAATTGCATTCAATTATCTTCCACTCTGCTCACCTCCCTCTCTCTACTCAGCCTAACTAGCTCCACCTGCCCTGCTCTGCTCTTGTTACCTGGCCAGCTGCACTGCATTTCCCACTCACCATCCTCACCTTGCCTCACTCTGTTCTAATTACTCTGCCAGCTGAACTGCATTTCCCCACTACCTCTCCCAGTATATCAAGCCCTGTTTTTCAGCCAAGCCCTGTCAGATCGTCTTCAAACCCGGACCAGTAACCTGCCTGTCTGCGCTCTGACTCCTGTTTGTGATACCGATCCTTTCTTGACTGCCTCCTTGTTCTACTGCCCCGTCTATCCCAACCTGCCTTCTGGACCTCGACTACTCTCCGATCTTCAGCCCCTCCGGTCTCCGACCACCAGATGAGCGTGCCCAGACGTTTCACCACCCTCAGCCCGATACGCCGCTCCATCACTGGGGAACACACACACTAAGCACTTGGACTGGACACCCCCGGACATTTGGTGACCCCCCGGAGCACAGGTACCCACAGGAGGACCCTGAAAGACCCCTGACACCCCTGGGACTCCTCTTCCCGCCTGTAACCTTGAATAAAGAACTCTGAATTTGAACTTGCGCTCTTGGGTCCTCTTCTGTTCGTGACAGAACGATCTGACCATCATGGACCCAGCGCACTCCCTGACCACGATGGAGGAAGAGCCAGAGAGGACTGCCCTACAGCGACTGGAACGCTCTGAGGGAGACATAAATCGGATGGCTGGCGACATCGCTTCCCTTCTCCAGCTATTCAACCAGCAGCAACAACAGTTCCAACTGCAGCAACAACAGCTAGCCCAAGCCCTGCAACTACTCTCAAGCCCGGCTACTCCACCTGCACCCCCCTGGTCCTTTTGTTCCTGTACCACCGATACTCCTTCATCCCTCCGCTGGAGGTCCCAATGCTGCAGGCCCGGCAGTGCTGCCACCAGATCCCCACGCTCCTGAACCAAGGATTGGGAACCCGGAACGTTTTGATGGCAACCAGAAGCAAGTAAGACCATTCTTGAGCAGCTGCCGAATCCAGTTTGCACTACAGCCCAGGACTTTCTCAACAGAGGGAGCCAAGGTGGGGTATGTCATCACACATCTCACCGGTCGAGCTCGGTTGTGGGGAACGGCGGAATTCGACCGGCAAACCCCAGCCTGTGCCTCCTTCAGTGCCTTTGAGGAGGAGATGTTAAAGGTCTTTGACCTAGGCTCGCCAACAGCCGAAGCGTCACAAGCTCTGCTCACCATCCGTCAGGGCAATCGGACAGTGGCAGACTTCTCCATTGACTTTCGTACCCTGGCCAGTCAAAGCTCGTTTAACCCAGAGGCACTGGTGCAAGCCTTCCTCCATAGCCTGGCGGACTATATCAAGGACGAGCTTGTTTCCCATGACCCGCCCTCAACGCTTGATGCCGCCATTGACCTTGCCGTTCGCATTGACCGCCGTATACAGACCCGGAGGAGGGAGAAGGGCCGTCTCAGTCAACCTGCCATCCGTACTCGGGTCGATACCGCTTCTGTCCAGCCCCTGCCTGTCAAGTCCCATAGCCAACTCAATCAGCCTGAGCCCATGGAGATTGGCCGTGCCTCTCTGACTCCCGAGGAGCGTCGGCGCCGTCTAAGCTCCAACCTTTGCCTCTACTGTGGTGGCGAGAATCACCGTGTCGCTACTTGTCCGGCAAAAGCCGCAGCTCACCAGGTGTAGGGGAGATCCGGGTGAGCTCAACAAGCCTTCAGTCTCCCTCCATCCGAAAGACCCTGCTTCATCTCCGCCTTCAGCTTTCTGACAAGACTCATACATTGGCCGCCCTTGTGGATTCCGGAGCCGAAGCAAACATCATGGACCCTGAGCTTGCACAGCAACTGGGCGTGAACCATCATCAACTGACACAACCCATTCCTGCACGAGCCCTGGATGGGCATCATCTTGGCACTGTCACTCATATCTCCGCCCCTGTGACAATCCTGCTGTCAGGAAACCACCAGGAGTCCATCCAGTTTCACCTCCTACACTCACCTGGCCAACCACTCATTCTTGGATACCCGTGGGTCCGTCAGCACAACCCCCCACATCGACTGGGAGACAGGAACAGTCCGTGAGTGGGGAAGGAGTTGTCACCAGACCTGTTTAAGGGGGGCCACCCTGCCCGTTCACCGGGAAGGATCTAGCGCTACCTCCGACATATCCAATGTTCCGGCCTGTTACCACAGCCTGAAAGAGGTGTTCAACAAATCCAAGGCGACATCTCTACCCCCACACAGACCCTATGACTGCGCGATTGATCTCCTGCCTGGCACAGCACCTCCCAAGGGTCGTCTGTATTCACTGTCAGCCCCGGAAAGAAAGGCCATGGAGGACTACATTAATGACTCTCTTGCCTCCGGGATAATTAGACCGTCGTCTTCCCCCGCAGGGGCGGGATTCTTCTTTGTCGGCAAGAGGGACGGTTCTCTTCGTCCATGCATAGATTACCGGGGTCTGAACGACATCACGGTTAAGAATCGCTACCCACTGCCCTTACTTTCGTCTGCCTTCGAACTGCTGCAGGGAGCCACTGTATTCACTAAGCTGGACCTTCGCAATGCCTACCATCTGGTGCGGATGAGGGAGGGAGACGAATGGAAGACAGCGTTCAACACACCAACCGGCCACTATGAATATCTCGTCATTGTCACGATCGTCTGAAGGATGAGACCAATGCGCAGCGTTGCGAGTGAACATGATGACTTTATTAACTTAAAGCAACCACGAAGAAAACAACAAATGACGATCCGTGAAGTTCTATACTGAATACTACTAACAGCAACAAAGAAACAATAACCCACAACACAAAGTGAACTCACACAGTATAAATATGGCTCCCAATCAGAGATAACGAGCCGACAGCTGACACTCGTTACCTCCGATTGGGAGTCATACGACTAATCAAGAACAATTAACCAAACATAGAAAATGCACAACCAGAAATCCCCAACATAGAAATACACCCAAACAATGAAACTACACAACCCTGGCTCAAATATCAAGGTCCGTGGAGCCAGAGTGTCACATTACCCCCCCCTAAAGGTGCGACCTCCGGGCGCACCAGCATACAGTCTCGGGGAGGGTCTGGGTGGGCGTCTGTCCCTGGTGGCGGCTCTGGCCCAGGTCGTGGTCCCCACCCCACCTTAGTCACTATCCGCTCACGTATTCCCTTCCTCACGACCACCCCCCAACTAAACCCCACTGGATTAAGGGGCGGCACCGGACTACGGGGCAGTACCGGACTAAGGGGCAGTACCTGACTAGATGGCGGATCCTGGCTGGCTGGCTCTGGCGGATCCTGGCGGGGACGGCTCTGGCGGATCCTGGCGGGACGGCTCTGGCGGATCCTGGCGGGGACGGCTCTGGCGGATCCAGGCTGGACGGCTCTGGCGGATCCTGGCTGGACGGCTCTGGCGGATCCTGGCTGGACGGCTCTGGCGGATCCTGTCTGGCGGAAGGCTCTGGCTGATCCTGTCTGGCGGAGAGCTCTAGCGGCTCCGGTCTGGCGGACGGCTCTGAAGGCTCATGGCAGACGGGCGGCTTTGCAGGCTCAGTACAGACGGGCAGTTCAGACGGCGTTGGGCAGACGGGCAGTTCAGACGGCGTTGGGCAGACGGACAGTTCAGGCGCCGTTGGGCAGACGGCCAGTTCAGGCCGGCTGGCGACGCACATCGTGGACCTGGTGCGTGGAGTAGGAACAGGCCGGACCGTACCGGGAACACCCACCACTGGCCTTAACTGGGGATCAAGAACGGACCGGACCAGACTGGGAACACACTTCAGTCTCTCATGCCGTGCCACAACAACTTCCCTCCCTCTACTCGCCAATGGCTCCCGTAATCCGATAGCCCTCTCTCCTTTTCTCCCTGTGGCAGCCTCCTGCTGCCCAGGCGCCAAGCCATGTGCCCCCCAAAAATGTTTTGGGAGTAACCACGGGCTTCCAGCCTCGACTCCGCGCTTCCCTCTTCATACCACCTCCTCTCGGCTGCAGCTGCCTCCAGCTCTTCACGAGGGCGGTGATATTCCTCCTCAGACCACCTCCTCTCGGCTGCAGCTGCCTCCAGCTCTTCACGAGGGCGATGATGTTCCTCCGGTTGTGCCCAAGGACCCTTTCCAGCCCGAATCTCCTCCCATGTCCAAAAGTCCTTAGGAGGCATCCATAACTCCTGTGTCCAGACCCCTTGCTCCTGGACGCGCTGCTTGGTCCTTTTTTGGTGGGTTATTCTGTCACGATCGTCTGAAGGATGAGACCAACGCGCAGCGTTAGCAGTGAACATGATGACTTTATTAACTTAAAGCAACCACGAAGAAAACAACAAATGACGATCCGTGAAGTTCTATACTGAATACTACTAACAGCAACAAAGAAACAATAACCCACAACACAAAGTGAACTCACACAGTATAAATATGGCTCCCAATCAGAGATAACGAGCCGACAGCTGACACTCGTTACCTCCGATTGGGAGTCATACGACTAATCAAGAACAATTAACCAAACATAGAAAATGCACAACCAGAAATCCCCAACATAGAAATACACCCAAACAATGAAACTACACAACCCTGGCTCAAATATCAAGGTCCGTGGAGCCAGAGTGTCACAGTCATGCCCTTCGGCCTCACCAATGCCCCAGCAGTTTTTCAAGCCCTAGTGAATGATATCCTCAGGGACATGCTAAATACGTTCGTATTTGTGTACCTTGACGATATTTTAATATTCTCAAAGACTCTGTCAGAACACACGCACCACGTCCGGTTGGTCCTGCGCCGCCTGCTGGAGAACTCTCTTTTCGTGAAGGCAGAGAAGTGCGAGTTCCATGCCAAGACCGTTTCATTCCTGGGGTATGTGGTGACCGAGGGCAGCATTCAGATGGATCTCACGAAGGTGTCGGCTGTCACTTCCTGGCCAGTTCCTGAGTCTCGGAAGAAGTTGCAACAGTTCCTGGGCTTTGCCAACTTTTATAGGAGATTCATCAGAAACTATAGCACAGTGGCTGCACCCCTCACGGCGCTAACCAGCACTAAACAACCGTACCAATGGACATCAGCTGCTGATAAGGCCTTCAATATCCTCAAGACATGTTTCACTTCTGCTCCCATCCTCCAGATGCCAGATGCAGCAAGGCAGTTTGTGGTGGAGGTAGATGCTTCGGACGTGGGAGTGGGTGCAGTGCTTTCTCAAAGAGCAGCTGAGGATGGCAAGATGCACCCCTGTGCCTTCTACTCCCGTCGGCCAACCCCTGCCGAATGCAACTACGACATTGGGAACCGCGAGCTGTTGGCTGTCAAGCTCGCCCTTGAAGAATGGCGGCACTGGTTAGAGGGGTCAAAGGAACCATTCGTAGTGTGGACAGACCACAAGAACCTGGAGTATATCCAAACAGCCAGGAGGCTGAACTCCCGTCAACAGCGGTGGTCTCTGTTCTTTACGCGCTTCAATTTCACGCTCTCCTACCGCCCGGGATCTCGCAACATCAAACCTGATGCTCTTTCCCGGATGTTTCAGAAGGACGAGACCACCGCCATGACAGCTCCCATTCTTCCCAGCCACTTGGTCGTAGCGGCCCTCACCTGGGAGATCGAGAAGCAGGTCATGGAGGCTCTTCGGGACCAGCCAGGTCCAAGCACCAGCGCCCCCAACCGTCTGTTTGTTCCAGCAAATCTCAGGTCACCTGTGATTCAGTGGGGGCACGAATCCCGTCTGGCCTGTCATCCCGGCATCACTGCACCCTTCATCTGGTCCGCCAGCGGTTCTGGTGGCGGGGGATGAGACGGGATGTCCGAGAATTCATCCGAGCTTGTCCCACTTGTAACCGAAACAAGACTCCCAACCAGCCTCCTGCTGGGTTGCTGCAACCCCTACTCATACCCAAGAGGCCCTGGTCCCACGTTTCACTGGACTTTGTTACGGGCCTTCCGCCCTCTGACGGACACACAGTCATCCTTACCATTGTTGACCGCTTTAGTAAGATGACCCACTTCGTGCCCCTTCCCAAACTACCCTCTGCTAAAGAGACCTCCCAGGTGGTCCTGGAACATGTGTTTCGTATCCATGGCCTACCCCAGGATATAGTGTCAGACCGGGGCCCGCAATTCTCAGCAACCTTTTTGGAAGGAGTTCTGTCATCTCCTTGGGGCCACCGCCAGCCTATCGTCTGGATTCCACCCGCAGTCAAACGGCCAGACTGAACGCATGAACCAGGAGCTGGAGAAGGCACTGAGGTGTGTGGCTTCCCAAAATCCCCGGGCCTGGGCTCAACACCTGCTCTGGGTGGAATATGCCCATAATTCACTCACCAGTTCCTCCACCGGGCTCTCCCCCTTTCAGTGTGTCTACGGGTATCAACCTCCACTGTTTGCCAGCCAGGAGGCGGATGCCACCTGTCCGTCTGCTCTTGCGTATGCCCGCCGCTGCCGCCGCACTTGGGCCCAGGCTCGCACTGTGCTCCTGAAGTCTGGAACCAGCTACGCCGTCGGTGCCAACCGACGGAGGACCCCAGCACCTACTTACCGGGTTGGTCAGAAGGTCTGGCTGTCTGCCCGGGATCTGCCGCTGCGGGTTGTATCACGCAAGCTGGCCCCTCGCTTCATTGGTCCTTTTCCTGTGCAGAAAGTCATCAGTCCAACGGCGGTCCGACTTCAGTTGCCCGCTTCCATGCGGGTCCACCCCACCTTCCACGTCTCCAAGGTCAAGCCGGTCCATGAAAGTCCCCTGGTCCCTGCAGCTCCGGCGCCACCTCCTCCGCGCCTCGTTGATGGCGGTCCTGTCTTCACCGTCCGGCGGCTGCTCCGCTCTAGGCGAAGGGGTAGGGGTCTCCAGTACCTCGTTGATTGGGAGGGATATGGTCCAGAGGAGAGGACCTGGATCCCGGCCAGGAGGATAGTGGACCGGACCCTTATCACTGACTTCCACCGACTACATCCTGATCAGCCTGCAATCCGTAGGGGGCCGTCCAAGAGGGGTTCCTAGCCGTCCGGCCCGCCCTGCTCCTGTCTCAGTGCCTGTCCTGTCTCCCGACCGTGACCCTCCAGCTCCTTCTGAGGATGAGGAGATTCACTCGGACCGCTCGGAGGAGTTCTGACCCGCCGCCTGCTCCCCTCCACCCTCCCGGCATGATGTTGTTCTTGGGACTTCTGGGGCCGTCCCTTGGAGGGGGGTCCTGTCATGAGCACTCTCTCTCCCTGGTAGCAACATTAATTGCATTCAATTATCTTCCACTCTGCTCACCTCCCTCTCTCTACTCAGCCTAACTAGCTCCACCTGCCCTGCTCTGCTCTTGTTACCTGGCCAGCTGCACTGCATTTCCCACTCACCATCCTCACCTTGCCTCACTCTGTTCTAATTACTCTGCCAGCTGAACTGCATTTCCCCACTACCTCTCCCAGTATATCAAGCCCTGTTTTTCAGCCAAGCCCTGTCAGATCGTCTTCAAACCCGGACCAGTAACCTGCCTGTCTGCGCTCTGACTCCTGTTTGTGATACCGATCCTTTCTTGACTGCCTCCTTGTTCTACTGCCCCGTCTATCCCAACCTGCCTTCTGGACCTCGACTACTCTCCGATCTTCAGCCCCTCCGGTCTCCGACCACCAGATGAGCGTGCCCAGACGTTTCACCACCCTCAGCCCGATACGCCGCTCCATCACTGGGGAACACACACACTAAGCACTTGGACTGGACACCCCCGGACATTTGGTGACCCCCGGAGCACAGGTACCCACAGGAGGACCCTGAAAGACCCCTGACACCCCTGGGACTCCTCTTCCCGCCTGTAACCTTGAATAAAGAACTCTGAATTTGAACTTGCGCTCTTGGGTCCTCTTCTGTTCGTGACAGTGCAGTTATCTTAGCTAGCTGAATTGTTTACCCGTTGCTAAGCAGTTGCTAGGGACTCTCCTGGAAGAAGCTAGCTAGCTAACAAATAATATCTAGTTAACAGAAGAAAAGAAAGACAAAATAAGACAAAATAAGGACAGAAGACAAAGGACATCAACGTAAAACAGTCCTCTAAAAGACACAAGAGAGAATAATACAAGAAACAACGCTTCTATTGCAACATTGTGTACAGCGTTGCTATGGAAATTGTTTACCCACCAGACATCCAGACGGAGAAAGCTAAGAAAAGTTTCAAAGGTTTGATGATGGGACAGAACCGTGAATGCCTGTTTGCAGATCTTACCAGTTGCAAATCAAGAGCTAATTTAATATTTAATACCAAACGAGGGCACATATAGAAAATAGTTATTTGCAACAATTTCCCTTTCTCAAAAAAGAGAGGCATCAGCCAAGGATGTCAGATCAGCATTTTTGAAGAAGCTGACCAGAGCAACACGTATCAAACAGTAAATGTATATAATAATGGAACTGTATTGATACAAGGCAATGATTCAAGCCTCCAGGCTTTTGAGAATATGTTTGCTACCCTAAAAGCAGAAGCTGAACTCACCTCAGAAACTCAGGAAAAAGTCAAGGAGGGAGATGGAGAAAAGCAGGCCCCAACGGTCTCTGTGACCCAGCAAGAAGCCCTCAGTGTCCCTCTACATACTTCACCTGCAGCATACAAAGCCAAGGACATGCCTACAACACCAAGAACACCTGCTATGCAACGTTTCCACAACATCCTCTCTCTCGTCGAAGCAGAGGTCATAGAACTCAGAGAGAACAAGCTTCAAGAGGACGACACTGTCCAGAAACTAAAAGAAGAGATGAAACAGTTCAGGGAGGAGAGCAGAGCATCTATTGCTAAATTAGAAAGCAGAATGGACAAACTGAGTCAGACAAATGATGACCTCAGAGACCATCTGAGCACAACAAGAAAGGAGCTAGAACAGAGAGAGAGGTACATTGACCCCCTCAACCAGCAGCTAGTCAATATGTCCTCTGCATCTAGAGAACATGTCCACCAGCCTGGTACAACACAAGCAGAACCTGAGACCAGCATAACCAGCATGGCCTCCACCACACAGCCTGATGACACTACACCAGCCTCCCAGTCTGCACCAGCCTCCCAGCCTCCCAGTCTGCTCCAGCCCAGGTCAGCCTCCCAGCCTCCCAGTCTTCTCCAGCCCAGGTCAGCCAACCAGCCTCCCAGTCTGCTCCAGCCCAGATCAGCCAACCAGCCTCCCAGTCTGCTCCAGCCCAGGTCAGCCAACCAGCCTCCCAGTCTGCTCCAGCCCAGGTCAGCCAACCGGCCACCCAGTCTGCTCCAGCCCAGGTCAGCCAACCAGCCTCCCAGTCTGCTCCAGCCCAGGTCAGCCAACCAGCCTCCCAGTCTGCTCCAGCCCAGGTCAGCCAACCAGCCTCCCAGTCTGCTCCAGCCCAGGTCAGCCAACCAGCCTCCCAGTCTGCTCCAGCCCAGATCAGCCAACCAGCGTCCCAGCCTGTTCTAGACCAGGTCAGCCTACCAGCCTCCCAGTCTGCTCACGCCCAGATCAGCCTACCAGCCACCCAGTCTGCTCCAGCCCAGGTCAACCTACCAGCATTCCAGTCTGCTCCAGCCCAGGTCAGCCAACCAGCCTCCCAGTCTGCTCCAGCCAGACAACCACCCACAACTGCAATCCTTATTGATTCAAATGGGAAGTTCTTGGTCCAGGAGAGATTATTCCCTAGACACCAGGTGTATAAGTTCTGGTGTCCTACAACTGAGAATGCAATGCAGCTACTCAGTCAGACCAGGATTGACACCCCCGACAACATCATCATCCACACTGGCACAAACGACCTTTGTGCCAAAGGTGAGAATGTATCTGGGGCAGTGAGAAGAGTGGCAGAACGAGCACAGGCTATGTTCCCAACGACCAATATAGTTGTGTCCACCCTCCTACCAAGAAAATACTTCCCAGGACAGTTGATCGACAAAATAAATCAACAGATCACTGTGGACTGTGCCTCACTGCTCAACATCAGAACGGCTCACCACCCCACTCTGACATGTGAACACTTATACGATAATGTACATCTTGATCAGGACAGTATCAGAACCTTTGCCAAGGACCTAAAGCATGCAACACTTGGCAGGGACCCACACACCCATCACCCCAGCAGCAGAGCCTCCCCGCCCCACTTCCTGAAACAACAGTACCCCCACCATCCCCAGGAGAGAAGAGCCAGACACGGCTTATTACAGCACAGCTCTACAAGACCGGGCCCAACACAGCACAGATTTACCAGACCAGACCCACCTCAGGACAGCACGACCAGACGGGGCCCGCCTCAGGACAACACGACCAGACCCGTCCCATCACAACACAGCTCTACCAGACCCGGCCCATCACAACACAGCTCTATCAGACCGGGCCCAACACAGCACAGATTTACCAGACCAGACCAGACTCAGGACAGCACGACCAGACCCGTCCCATCACAACACAGCTCTACTAGACCCCATCACAACACAGCTCTACTAGACCCCATCACAACACAGCTCTACCAGACCAGGCCCATCACAACACAGCTCTACCAGACCCCATCACAACACAGCTCTACTAGACCCGGCCCATCACAACACAGCACTGACCACTACTCCAGGGTCGGGCAGAACACTGTCCTTCAGAGAAGTACACCACATGATACAGTCCACACCATGTATCATTCAGATCATCAGCCTATATATGCTGAGGTAACCTCTGGCAAAAGACACCTAGAACTATCAGAGATAGGAGAGGTGCTCCAACTACTGCATCTAATATGCAGACTACTGGGCTAGACAGAGCCTTTAATTCGCACGCTCACACACACACACACACACACACACACACACACACACACACACACACACACACACACACACACACACATACAGTGGGGAGAACAAGTATTTGATACACTGCCGATTTTGCAGGTTTTCCTACTTACAAAGCATGTAGAGGTCTGTAATTTTTATCATAGGTACACTTCAATTGTGAGAGACGGAATCTAAAACAAAAATCCAGAAAATCACATTGTATGATTTTTAAGTAATTAATTTGCATTTTATTAAATGACATAAGTATTTGATCACCTACCAACCAGTAAGAATTCTGGCTCTCACAGACCTGTTAGTTTTTCTTTAAGAAGCCCTCCTGTTCTCCACTCATTACCTGTATTAACTGCACCTGTTTGAACTCGTTACCTGTATAAAAGACACATGTCCACACACTCAATCAAACAGACTCCAACCTCTCCACAATGGCCAAGACCAGAGAGCTGTGTAAGGACATCAGGGATAAAATTGTAGACCTGCACAAGGCTGGGATGGGCTACAGGAAAATAGGCAAGCAGCTTGGTGAGAAGGCAACAACTGTTGGCGCAATTATTAGAAAATGGAAGAAGTTCAAGATGACGGTCAATCACCCTCGGTCTGGGGCTCCATGCAAGATCTCACCTCGTGGGGCATCAATGATCATGAGGAAGGTGAGGGATCAGCCCAGAACTACACGGCAGGACCTGGTCAATGACCTGAAGAGAGCTGGGACCACAGTCTCAAAGAAAACCATTAGTAACACACTATGCCGTCATGGATTAAAATCCTGCAGCGCACGCAAGGTCCCCCTGCTCAAGCCAGCGCATGTCCAGGCCCGTCTGAAGTTTGCCAATGACCATCTGGATGATCCAGAGGAGGAATGGGAGAAGGACATGTGGTCTGATGAGACAAAAATAGAGCTTTTTGGTCTAAACTCCACTCGCCGTGTTGGAGGAAGAAGAAGGATGAGTACAACCCCAAGAACACCATCCCAACCGTGAAGCATGGAGGTGGAAAAATCATTCTTTGGGGATGCTTTTCTGCAAAGGGGACAGGACGACTGCACCGTATTGAGGGGAGGATGGAAGGGGCCATGTATCGCGAGATCTTGGCCAACAACCTCCTTCCCTCAGTAAGAGCATTGAAGATGGGTCGTGGCTGGGTCTTCCAGCATGACAACGACCCGAAACACACAGCCAGGGCAACTAAGGAGTGGCTCCGTAAGAAGCATCTCAAGGTCCTGGAGTGGCCTAGCCAGTCTCCAGACCTGAACCCAATAGAAAATCTTTGGAGGGAGCTGAAAGTCCGTATTGCCCAGCGACAGCCCCGAAACCTGAAGGATCTGGAGAAGGTCTGTATGGAGGAGTGGGCCAAAATCCCTGTGCAAACCTGGTCAAGACCTACAGGAAACGTATGATCTCTGTAATTGCAAACAAAGGTTTCTTTACCAAATATTAAGTTCTGCTTTTCTGATGTATCAAATACTTATGTCATTCAATAAAATGCAAATGAATTACTTAAAAATCATACAATATGATTTTCTGGATTTTTGTTTTAGATTCCGTCTCTCACAGTTGAAGTGTACCTATGATAAAAATGACAGACCTGTACATGCTTTGTAAGTAGGAAAACCTGCAAAATCGGCAGTGTATCAAATACTTGTTCTCTCCACTGTATATATATATTACTATTATTTTTTTTCTTTTTCTTTTTTCTTTTCTTTTTTCAATGTACTTTACTCAAACCAGTGAATATCACTTATTATAAATGAGATCATTAACTATCAGCTCTTGGAATATCCAGGGCCTGTACTCTTCACATTTTGGTTATAAAACAACAAATCCAGAATTGATTAAAAACATCAATGGACAGGACATCATAATCCTGCTGGAAACATGGTGTCGTGGAGACATAGATACTCAGTGTCCCTCAGGCTATAGAGAAAGTGTACTACCATCAATCAAACATAAAAATGTTAAACGGGGCCGGGACTCAGGTGGAATCATCATTTGGCATAAGCAGGACTTAGCACTGAATGAAATGAAAAAAGGTACTAATCACATTTGGTTAAAACTTAACAAAGGTACAATCTATTGTGACAATGATGTATACATATGTGCAGCTTATGCTCCTCCTTCAGATTCATCATATTATGATGATCAGTTTTTTTGACAATCTCCATACAGAAATCATTCAATTTCAGGCAGAGGGTAAAGTGCTTCTTTGTGGAGATTTCAATGCAAGAACAGGTTCTGAGCCTGACTACACTGATGCGGGAGGTAACCACCACATATTTGGACACCCCTCCTTGTACAGTAGCCCAATTATAAATAATAGAAACAGTCCTGACCAAATACTGAACAAAAATGGGAAGGAGTTAGTGCATCTCTGTCGAGCCTTAGGCCTGTACATGCTTAATGGTAGAATCAGAGGCGACTCTTTAGGTCAGTTTACTTACTGCTCAGCTCTTGGGACAAATGTAGTTGATTATGCCATCACTGACATCGACCCCTCCTCCATTAGTGCATTCACTGTCAGACCACAGACACCATTGTCAGATCACAGTCAGATCAACGTGTTTCTGAAGAAATTAACCGGCAATATTCATTAAAAAAAACAGCCCAATAAACTCTACAACATGAACCAATCGTACAGATGGGCTCAAAACAGCGCAGAGAGATTAATTGAAACATTGAACTCAAATGAAATGATGAACTCTATACAGTTTTTCAATTACTCACAATACCAAAACAATAAAGAAGGTGTCAATTCGGCTACTCAAAACATCAATTGCATTTTCCAAAAAGCAGCATCGAAAGCAAATTTGAGAAAACCAAAGAAATGCAACATCAGAAACAAAAAACAAAATGTTTCTGAAAAATTGTTTGATAACGAATGTAAAACAATTTGAAAACACCTAAGACAAATGTCAAATGAAAAACATAAGCAGCAAAACAACCCAGATCTACGCTAGGAATTCTTTGAAACTCTGAAACAGTATAAACATACACTGAAACGCAAGAAATTGAATTATACCAACAAGACACTTGATGAAATTGAAAGTGCAATTGACCAAAATCAGTTCTGGGACATGTGGAACAATTTAAGCATGACAAAGCCACAAGAATTAGCCATACAAGATGAAGGAATTTGGAAAACTTATTTTGATAATCTATTCAAAAACATCCCACAAAAAGACTTACAACAGAACCAATTTGTCACGGATTCAGCCGAGGCTGCTCCTCCTCCCTGCTCGGGCAGGCTTCGGCGTTCGTCGTCCCCGGAGTACTAGCTGCCACCGATCTATGTTTCGGTGTTTGACTTGTTGTGTCTGATTGTGTACACCTGTTCCCCATTATGTTGTATTGTATTCCCTATTTAACCCTCTGTCGTGCATTGTGTGTTGTGTGTTATTGTTTGTGTCATCGACAGTGTACAGGTCGTTCATTTTCTCCGTTGTTTGGAGACTGTGTATTTCACTGGCAACTTTTATTAAAAGTACGGTTTCCAGTAGCTCCGTGTCCTGCGTATGACTTCGCCTACCGCATTTCACTGTCGCCGTTTTCTGACACAATTAGAAATTCAAGAAAAATTGAACATCCTTGAATCAGTCATTAAAAACAACCAAAATCCATTAGATTACCCAATAACCCAACAAGAACTAAATGAAAAGCTCAAATCTATAAAATCAAAGAAGGCTTGTGGTCTAGTTAACATCAGAAATGAAATGCTGAAAAACAGCACACCTGAGTTGCAAAACGCTGTGCTTAAGTTGTTCAACATAGTTTTAACTTCTGGCTGCTTCCCTGATGTCTGGAACCAGGGGCTCATCTCCCCTATCCACAAAAGTGGAGACAAATCAGACCCCAATAATTACAGGGGAATATACGTAAACAGCAACTTGGGAAAGGTTTTCTGTAGCATTTTGAATTCAAGAATTCAAACCTTTCTTCAAGAAAAAAATGTAATAAGTAAATGTCAAATTTGCTTTCTCCCCAACCATCGCACTACTGACCATATATACACCTTACACACACTAATTAATAAACACGTCCACCAAAAAAAAGAGGGAAAAATCTTTGCTTGCTTTATTGACTTTAAAAAAGCATTTGATTCTATTTGGCATGAAGGGCTATTCTACAAAATTCTCCAAAGTGGGCTTGGTGGTAAGGTGTATGACTTAATAAAATATATGTACACAGAAAACAAGTGTGCAATAAAAATCTAAAACCAAAGAACATAATTATTTTCACAACATCGAGGTGTGAGACAAGGCTGCAGTTTGAGTCCAAATCTTTTCAACATTTATATAAATGAATTAGCAGACATGTTGGACCATTCCCCACCCCCAGGACTCACACTATTTGACACAGAGGTAAAATACCTGCTATATGCTGATGACTTGGTACTTCTATCACCAACCAAATAAGGTCTTCAACAGAACCTTAACATTCTAGAGCAATATTGCCATAATTGGGCCCTGGCAGTAAATTTCAAAAAAACTAAAATCATGATTTTCCCCCCAAAAAACAGATGTCAGAAACACAAATATAAATTCACCCTGAACAACACCATAATTGAACACACAAAAAATTACACATACCTTGGTCTGACCATATCTGGCAGTGAATGCACTCAAAGAAAAAGCCCGCAGAGCATTGTATGCAATAAAAATTAAATTATTCAAAATCAACATCCCAATTAGAATTTGGACCAAAATATTTGACGGTGTAATCAAATCAAATCAAATCAAATCAAATTGTATTGGTCACATGCGCCGAATACAACAGGTGCAGACATTACAGTGAAATGCTTACTTACAGCCCTTAACCAACAGTGCATTTATTTTTAACAAAAAAAGTAAGAATAAAACAACAACAAAAAAAGTGTTGAGATAAAAAGAGCAGAAGTAAAATATAGTGACAGTAGGGAGGCTATATATACAGGGGGGTACCGTTGCAGAGTCAATGTGCGGGGGCACCGGCTAGTTGAGGTAGTTGAGGTAATATGTACATGTGGGTAGAGTTAAAGTGACTATGCATAAATACTTAACAGAGTAGGGATGGGGAAAAAGGATGGGGTGGGGGGGCAGTGCAAATAGTCCGGGTAGCCATGATTAGCTGTTCAGGAGTCTTATGGCTTGGGGGTAGAAGCTGTTGAGAAGTCTTTTGGACCTAGACTTGGCACTCCGGTACCGCTTGCCGTGCGGTAGCAGAGAGAACAGTCTATGACTAGGGTGGCTGGAGTCTTTGACAATTTTGAGGGCCTTCCTCTGACACCGCCTGGTATAGAGGTCCTGGATGGCAGGAAGCTTTGCCCCAGTGATGTACTGGGCCGTACGCACTACCCTCTGTAGTGCCTTGCGGTCGGAGGCCAAGCAGTTGCCATACCAGGCGGTGATGCAACCAGTCAGGATGCTCTCGATGGTGCAGCTGTAGAATTTTTGAGGATCTGAGGACCCATGCCAAATCTTTTTAGTCTCCTGAGGGGGAATAGGCTTTGTCGTGCCCTCTTCACGACTGTCTTGGTGTGTTTGGACCATGATAGTTCGTTGGTGATGTGGACACCAAGGAACTTGAAGCTCTCAACCTGTTCCACTACAGCCCCGTCGATGAGAATGGGGGGCGTGCTCAGTCCTCTTTTTTTTCCTGTAGTCCACAATCATCTCCTTTGTCTTGGTCACGTTGAGGGAGAGGTTGTTGTCCTGGCACCACACGGCCAGATCTCTGACCTCCTCCCTATAGGCTGTCTCGTCGTTGTCGGTGATCAGGCCTACCACTGTTGTGTCGTCGGCAAACTTAATGATGGTGTTGGAATCGTGCCTGGCCATGCAGTCATGGGTGAACAGAGAGTACAGGAGGGGACTGAGCACGCACCCCTGAGGGGCCCCCGTGTTGAGGATCAGTGTGGCAGATGTGTTGTTACCTACCCTTACCACCTGGGGGCGGCCCGTCAGGAAGTCCAGGATCCAGTTGCAGAGGGAGGTGTTTAGTCCCAGGACTGTAATCCTACCAATAGCTCTTTACTGAAGTGAGGTTTGGGGGCCACTCAATAAACTGGACTTTAAAATGTGGGACAAACATCCAATTGAAGCCCTACATGCAGAATTCTGTCGGAAAATTCTACAAGTCCAGAGAAATACACCAACTAATCCATGTAGGGCTGAATTGGGCCGCTTTCCAGAAGTAATGAAAATACAGAAAATATCATAAAAATTTTGGCTACATCTAAATTCAAGTTAAATTCAAGTCTGCAATTTAAAGCACTTCAAACCCAAGAGCTGAGCCCAGAAACGAGCCCTCTCAGTCAGCTGGTGTTGGACCTAACCAACCAAGCTGACACCAGCACTGCTTCAAAAGAAAGAATTCCAATGAACAAAATCATGAACCAATCAAAGGACTCATATTTACAACATTGGAAAAACAAAACAAAATCCCAAAGCCGACTAAATTGCTATCTGACCCTAAACAGAGAATATGAATTGGCTGATTATCTCTACTCTGTCAGAGACACGAAGCAGAGACAGATCCTTACCAAGTACAGGCTGAGTGACCACCAATTGGCAATAGAAACCGGCAGACATAAAAAGACATGGCTACCCAAAGAGGAGCGTATATGTGGTCACTGCACGACAGGGGAGGTAGAAACAGAGATGCACTTTCTCCTTTACTGTGATAAATATTCCTCACCAAGAGATTCATTATTCACAGAAATGACTACATTTATTCCAAATTTTGACTTATAAAACCCAGAGGAAAAACTAAAAATACTCATGGGCGAAGGAGCTATGGCTCCTCTTGCAGCCAAATATGCATTTGCCTGCCATAGCCTGAGGGACACTGAATAATTACATCTGGACAGTAAACAGTAACTTACTTATTATTATTGTTATTACCATTATTATTGTTGTTTATCATTCCAAATAGTAGTGGTATGGGTGGTAATGGTAATGATGGCAGTTTAATGATGGTGGTGGTAGTAGTAGTAGTAATGATGATGGTAGTAGGGGTGATGGTAATGATAGTAGTTTAATGATGGTGGTGGTAGTAGTGGTAGTAATGATGATGGTAGTAGGGGTGATGGTAATGATGGCAGTTTAATGATGGTGGTGGTAGTAGTAGTAGTAATGATGATGGTAGTAGGGGTGATGGTAATGATAGTAGTTTAATGATGGTGGTGGTAGTAGTGGTAGTAATGATGATGGTAGTAGGGGTGATGGTAATGATGGCAGTTTAATGATGGTGGTGGTAGTAGTAGTAGTAATGATGATGGTAGTAGGGGTGATGGTAATGAAGGCAGTTTAATTATGGTGGTGGTAGTAGTAGTAGTAATGATGATGGTAGTAGGGGTGATGGTAATGATATTAGTTTAATGATGGTGGTGGTAGTAGTAGTAATGATGATGGTAGTAGGGGTGATGGTAATGATAGCAGTTTAATGATGGTGGTGGTAGTAGTAGTAATGATGATGGTAGTAGGGGTGATGGTAATGATATCAGTTTAATGATGGTGGTGGTGGTAGTAGTAATGATGATGGTAGTAGGGGTGATGGTAATGATAGCAGTTTAATGATGGTGGTGGTAGTAGTAGTAGTAATGATGATGGTAGTAGGGGTGATGGTAATGATAGCAGTTTAATGATGGTGGTGGTAGTAGTAGTAGTAATGATGATGGTAGTAGGGGTGATGGTAATGATATCAGTTTAATGATGGTGGTGGTAGTAGTAATAATGATGATGGTAGTAGGGGTGATGGTAATGATAGCAGTTTAATGATGGTGGTAGTAGTAGTAGTAATGATGATGGTAGTAGGGGTGATGGTAATGATATCAGTTTAATGATGGTGGTAGTAGTAGTAGTAATGATGATGGTAGTAGGGGTGATGGTAATGACATCAGTTTAATGATGGTGGTGGTAGTAGTAGTAGTAGTAATGATGATGGTAGTAGGGGTGATGGTAATGATAGCAGTTTAATGATGGTGGTAGTTGTAGTAGTAATGATGATGGTAGTAGGGGTGATGGTAATGATAGCAGTTTAATGATGGTGGTGGTAGTAGTAGTAATGATGATGGTAGTAGGGGTGATGGTAATGATATCAGTTTAATGATGGTGGTGGTAGTAGTAGTAATGATGATGGTAGTAGGGGTGATGGTAATTATACCAGTTTAATGATGGTGGTGGTAGTAGTAGTAATGATGATGGTAGTAGGGGTGATGGTAATGATAGCAGTTTAATGATGGTGGTGGTAGTAGTAGTAGTAGTAATGATGATGGTAGTAGGGGTGATGGTAATGATAGCAGTTTAATGATGGTGGTGGTTGTAGTAGTAATGATGATGGTAGTAGGGGTGATGGTAATGATACCAGTTTAATGATGGTGGTAGAGTAGTAGTAGTAATGATGATGGTAGTAGGGGTGATGGTAATGATATCAGTTTAATGATGGTGGTGGTAGTAGTAGTAGTAATGATGATGGTAGTAGGGGTGATGGTAATGATAGTAGTTTAATGATGGTGGTGGTAGTAGTAGTAATGATGATGGTAGTAGGGGTGATGGTAATGATATCAGTTTAATGATGGTGGTGGTGGTAGTAGTAGTAATGATGATGGTAGTAGGGGTGATGGTAATGATATCAGTTTAATGATGGTGGTGGTAGTAGTAGTAATGATGATGGTAGTAGGGGTGATGGTAATGATAGCAGTTTAATGATGGTGGTAGTAGTAGTAGTAATGATGATGGTGGTAGGGGTGATGGTAATGATATCAGTTTAATGATGGTGGTGGTAGTAGTAGTAGTAATGATGATGGTAGTTGTAGTACTGATGTAATGGTGAGGATAACAGTTATAAGTTAGTTTTAGTTTCATTTTCCATGTTTAGCCTTTTCTATGTATTATATTTCTACTATTGACTGTTAACATTATTATTATTATTATTATTATTAATATATTTTTTATTATTATTTACTACCATTTTGTATTGTTATTCTTCATTATTATATTATAATGTATACTGTATACATTGTCGCTTTGGCAATATTGACACAATATTTTTCATGCCAATAAAGCAGCTTGAATTTGAATTTGAGTCAGTACCATTACAAGACTATGTGGTTCAGAAGAGAGAGAGAGAGAGAGAGAGAGAGAGAGAGAGAGAGAGAGAGAGAGAGAGAGATAGAGTGCAGGGTGGAACCAATCACATCTAATTGGCTATAATCTGTCTCTTGGGTTCTATCAGTATTTCCCCTCGGAGGGTGACTCTCTGTCTCTCTGTCTCTCATTTCTCACCCTCTCATTCTCCCCCTCTCCCTCTACTCTCTCTGTCTCTGTCTCTGTCTCTCTCTCCATCTTTCTGTCTCTCTCACGCTGTTATCTCTCTTCTGCGGGGTGCCTCCAGTGTCTCTCTAAATGAAATGTTCCACTCTCTGAAATCTGCCCACCTCTATCCCCCTGCCCCTCCCTCTATCCCCCTGCCCCTCCCTCTATTCAATTCAATTCAATTCAATTTAAGGGCTTTATTGGCATGGGAAACGTGTGTTAACATTGCCAAAGCAAGTGAAGTAGATAGTAAACAAAAGTGAAATAAACAATAAATATTAACAGTAAACATTACACTCAGAAGTTTCAAAAGAATAAAGACATTTCAAATGTCATATTATGTATATATACAGTGTTGTAACAATGTGCAAATAGTTAAAGTACAAATGGGAAAATAAATAAACATAAATATGGGTTGTATTTACAATGGTGTTTGTTCTTCACTGGTTGCCCTTTTCTTGTGGCAACAGGTCACAAATCTTGCAGCTGTGATGGCACACTGGTTTTTCACCTAGTAGATAAGGGAGTTTATCAAATTTGGGTTTCTTTTCGAATTCTTTGTGGATCGCTGTAATCTGAGGGAAATATGTGTCTCTAATATGGTCATACATTTGGCAGGAGGTTAGGAAGTGCAGCTCAGTTTCCACCTCATTTTGTGGGCAGTGTGCACATAGCCTGTCTTCTCTTGAGAGCCAGGTCTGCCTACGGCGGCCTTTCTCAATAGCAAGGCTATGCTCACTGAGTCTGTACATAGTCAAAGCTTTCCTCAAGTTTGGGTCAGTCACAGTGGTCAGGTATTCTGCCACTGTGTACTCTCTGTTTAGGGCCAAATAGCATTCTAGTTTGCTCTGTTTTTTTGTTTGTTCTTTCCAATGTGTCAAGTAATTCTCTTTTTGTTTTCTCATGATTTGGTTGGGTCTAATTGTGTTGTTGTTGTTGTTGTTGTCCTGGGGCTGTGTGGGGTCTGTTTGTGTTTGTGAACAGAGGCCCAGGACAAGCTTACTTAGGGGACTCTTCTCCAAGTTCATTTCTCTGTAGGTGATGGCTTTGTTATGGAAGGTTTGGGAATCGCTTCCTTTTAAGTGGTTATAGAATTTAACGGCTCTTTTCTGGATTTTGATAATTAGCGGGTATTGGCCTAATTCTGCTCTGCATGCATTATTTGGTGTTTTACGTTGTACACGGAGGATGTTTTTGCAGAATTCTGCATGCAGAGTCTCAATTTGGTGTTTGTCCCATTTTGTGAATTCTTGGTTGGTGAGCGGACCCCAGACCTCAGAACCATAAAGGGCAATGGGTTCTATAACTGATTCAAGTATTTTTAGCCAGATCCTAATTGGTATGTCAAATTGTATGTTCCTTTTGATGGCATAGAAAGCCCTCCCTCTATCCCCCTGCCCCTCCCTCTATCCCCCTGCCCCTCCCTCTATCCCCCTGCCCCTCCCTCTAGCCCACCACATCCCACTAATACAGTACAACATTAGTGCTCTAACCAGTTTTCATTAACCATACGCATAATCAACCTCGCATAATTCACATACAATTTACATTTACGTCTCCTAACAGCGTTTAATGTTGTCACACACACACACACACACACACACACACACACACACACACACACACACACACACACACACACACACACACACAAACACACAACTTACAGCCGACCAGACCAGAACAGAGTGCATCCAAACAGACAGGTATCCTGTAGATAATTGGTGCAGTGAACCATGTGTGTGTTCATGTGTGTGTTCATGTGTGTGTAACGGATACAAAAACACACTACACTCTGCTAGTGATGTTATTTCCTACACGGGTGTTCTCTGTTTAAAGGGGCAATCTGCAGTCAAACAACAACTAAGTGTTTTGGTAAACAGGGATGGGGCTGGAGAAATGTAACCACTCTCAAGTTCATAGACAGATATATGGACGTACGTACTGACCATCCATGATATAAAAATTATAGTTTTGAGGTTATGCAGTGTTTGTTTACAATTACATTGTTTACAAACTATAAAATAAGATTATATTTTAGTCCCTCCTGTAGCTCAGTTGGTAGAGCATGGCGCTTGCAACGCCAGGGTTGTGGGTTTGATTCCCACGGGGGGCCAGTATGAAAAATGTATGCACTCACTAACTGTAAGTCACTCTGGATAAGAGCGTCTGCTAAATGACTAAAATGTAATGTAAAATGTTCTGAACTAAGCTCATAAGGAATTTATAAGTTATGTTCTTCATGAATCAATGGGTACATCTCATTCATTTCAAAGTAAAAAAATGGATACACCAATTGCAGAATGCCCCTTTAAAGCTATTTTCTCTGTCTCTCTCATCTCTTTCTTTCTTCAACACTCCTGGAGTCAGCTAACATACTGAATGTCATTTCATTACCATATGTCACATTAGTAATCCCTGGGAATACAGAGAGTATATCTGTATGGTAAAACATAGAAGAGCCCTGTGGAGGCATTCATTTTTTTTTTTTTTATAATATTTTTTCAGGGGGTAGATCAGCTTTAATAATGCAGGCAGATTGTGGCTTCCATCAATGTAATTGTCTGCATCATTTACAATCCCGCAAATATTTGTTTGTAAAAATCTAATATACAGCGCATTCGAAAAGTATTCAGACCCCTTGACTTTTTCCAAATTGTGTTAATTTACTGCCTTATTCTAAAATGGATTAAATTTGATTTTTCCCTCATCGTTCTGCACACAATACCCCATAATTATTCATACCCTTTACTCAGTGCTTTGTTGAAGCACCTTTGGCATCAATTACAGCCTTGAGTCTGAGGAGTGGCTTCCGTCTGGCCACTCTACCATAAAGGCCTGATTGGTGGAGTGCTGCAGAGATGGTTGTCCTTCTGGAAGGTTTTCCCATCTCCATAGAGGAAATCTGGAGCTCTGTCAGAGTGACCATCGGGTTCTTCTTGGTCACCTCCCTGACCAAGGCCCTTCTGCCCCGATTGCTCAGTTTGGCCGGACGGCCAGCTCTAGGAATAGGTGGAATTGGTGGTTCAAACTTCTTCCATTTAAGAATGATGGAGGCCACTGTGTTATTGGGGACCTTCAATGCTGCAGACATTTTTTGGTTCCCTTCCCCAGATCTGTGCCTTGACACAATCCTGTCTCGGAGCTCTTCTGACAATTCCTTCGACCTCATGGCTTGGTTTTTGCTCTGACATGCACTGTCAACTGTGGGACCTTAGACAGGTGTGTGCCTTTCCAAATCATGTCCAATCAATAGAATGTACCACTGGTGGACTCCAATCAAGTTGTAGAAACATCTCAAGGATGATCAATGGAAACAGGATGCACCTGAGCTCAATTTCGAGTCTCACAGCAAAAGGTCTGAATACTTATGTAAATAAAGTATTTCTGTTTTGTATTTTTTATAAATGTGCAAACATTTCAAAAAAACTGTTTTCACTTTGTCATTATTGAGTATTGTGTGTAGATTGATGAGACATTTTAGAATAAGGATGTAAACGTAACAAAATGTGTAAAAAGTCAAGGGGTCTGAATACTTTCTGAATGCACTGTATATACATACAGATGGCAAGATGGCGCCGACAGACATGTCAACTCTGCTTCCAGCTTCTAAGCAACTTTGCAGTTTTTTGTTTTTGTGTGTGTTATTTCTTACATTATTAGCTCAGATTTTTTTTTGGTGTCATTATATACAGAAGGAAATAACTTTTGAATATCAGAGCAGCGGTAACTCACCAGCATTACGACCAGGAATACGACTTTCCCAAATTGGATCCTTTGCTCGTATCCCCCAAGGCAATTGAACTGATTCCAGAGGCTGATCCAAAACGCCGCCGGCGGAGAAGAGGTATTCGGAGTGGACTTCTAGACTCAGGAGGCGTGCGCACACCATCCACCGCTTCCGAGTATATTACTTGCTAATGTTCAGTCTCTGGATAATAAAGTAGACGAGCTCAGGACGAGGATCTCCTTCCAGAGAGAAATCAGGGATTGTAACATACAGTGGCTTGCGAAAGTATTCACGCCCCTTGGCATTTTTCCTATTTTGTTGCCTTACAACCTGGAATTAAATGGATTTTGGGGGGGATTTTTATAATTTGATTTACACAACATGCATACCACTTTGAAGATGCAAAATATGTTTTATTGTGAAACAAACAAGAAATAAGACAAAAAAAAGAAAACTTGAGCGTGCATAACTATTCACCCCCCAAAGTCAATACTTTGTAGAGCCACTTTTTGCAGCAATTACAGCTGCAAGTCTCTTGGGTTATGTCTCTATAAGCTTGGCACATTTTCTTCTTTAATTAATGGCTTTTTTCTGGCCACTCTTCCTTAAAGCCCAGCTCTGTGAAGTGTACGGCTTAAAGTGGTCCTATGGACAGATACTCCAATCTCCGCTGTGGAGCTTTGCAGCTCCTTCAGGGTTATCTTTGGTCTCTTTGTTGCCTCTCTGATTAATGCCCTCCTTGCCTGGTCCGTGAGTTTTGGTGGGCGGCCCTCTCTTGGCAGGTTTGTTGTAGTGCCATATTCTTTCCATTTTTTAATAATGGATTTAATGGTGCTCCGTGGGATGTTCAAAGTTTCTGATATTTTTTTATAACCCAACCCTGATCTGTACTTCTCCACAACTTTGTCCCTGACCTGATTGGAGAGCTCCTTGGTCTTCATGGTGCCGCTTGCTTGGTGGTGCCCCTTGCTTAGTAGTGTTGCAGACTCTGGGGCCTTTCAGAACAGGTGTATATATACTGCGATCATGTGACACTTAGATTGCATACAGGTGGACTTTATTTAACTAATTAAGTGACTTCTGAAGGTAATTGGTTGCACCAGATGTTATTTAGGGGCTTCATAGCAAAGGGGTGAATACATATGCACACACCACTTTTCCATTGTTTATATTGTAGAATTTTCTGAAACAAGTTATTTTTTTCATTTCACTACACCAATTATGACTATTTTGTGTATGTCCATTACATGAAATCCAAATGAAAATCTATTTAAATTACTGGTTGTAATGCAACAAAATAGGAAAAACGCCAAGGGGAATGAATACTTTTGCAAGGCACTGTATGTAAGAATGCTGTTCATTGACTATAGCTCAGCATTCAACACCATAGTACCCTCCAAGCTCATCATTAAGCTTGAGGCCCTGGGTCTGAACTCCGTCCTGTGCAACTGGGTCCTGGACTTCCTGACGGGCCGCCCCCAGGTGGTGAAGGTAGGAAACAACACCTCCACTTCGCTGATCCTCAACACAGGGGCCCCACAAGGGTGCGTGCTCAGCCCCCTCCTGTACTCCCTGTTCACCCATGACTGCGTGGCCAAGCAAGCCTCCAACTCAATAATCATGTTTGCAGACGACACAACAGTAGTAGGCCTGATTACCAACAATGACGAGACCGCCTACAGGGAGGAGGTGAGGGCCCTGGGAGTGTGGTGCCAGAAAATAACCGGTTACTCAACCCTGCACCTTAGAGGCTGCTGCCCCATATACATAGACATGGAATCACT
This sequence comes from Coregonus clupeaformis, assembly GCF_020615455.1. NCBI lineage: Eukaryota > Metazoa > Chordata > Actinopteri > Salmoniformes > Salmonidae > Coregonus > Coregonus clupeaformis. The sequence goes on from NC_059220.1 coordinate 960,253, forward strand.
GGCCACTTTAATAATGGAACACTAGTCACTTTAATAATGTTTACATACTGCTTTACTCATCTCATATGTATATACTGTATTCTATTGTACTGTATTTTAGTCAATGCCACTCTGACATTGCTCATCCTAATAGTTATATATTTCTTAATTCCATTATTTTACTTTTATAATTGTGTGTATTATTGTGAGTTGTTAGATATTACTGCACTGTTTGGAGCTAGGAACACAAGCATTTCGCTACACCCACAATAACATCTGCTAAATATGTGTATGTGACCAATAAAATGTGATCTGATTTGATATTTGTATATATCTTTTCCTTTATCTTTTCCTTTATTATATAAAATATATTTTGATTTGTTTAACACTTTTTTGGTTACTACACGATTCCATATGTGTTATTTCATAGTTTTGATGTCTTCATTATTATTCTACAATGTAGAAAATAGTAAAAATATCTTGAATGAGTAGGTGTGTCCAAAACTTTGGACTGGTACTGTATGTATACATACATATACTGTACATGGTATAGAGTGGTAGTGTACATTTTACGGACACAGTATTTTTTACATTTATCTTTTGTTTGTTTTTAAACCCATCCTTCAGCTACCCTCAACCCCTCCCATCTATCTCTGAAGACAATTCACTTTTGATTTCTATTTGCCACATATTTTTCAACTGTGCTGTTTCACAAAAGTTCTGAACTTATATACATTTTACGGACACAGTGTATTTTACATGAGTTATCTTGTTGTTATTAGTCCCACCCCTCAGCTCCACTCAACCCCTCCCATCTATCTCTGAACGCCATCCAGTTTTGATTTCTATTTGCCATATATTTTTCAACTGTGCTGCGATGTTTCAAAAACATTCTGAACCTTTCTATTCTCATAGTTTCTACAGATTGTAAATTAGAGATAAACATTTTTGCTTGGAGCATTGTTATGTTATTGATCGATTGACTATGACTTTTTAAATCACCCAGCAGTACTATTTGCAGAGTTAGCTCCAGGTAAATGTTGCAATTCTTCAGCCATTCCTGGACCTGTGTCCAAAAACAAGCTACAAATGGACAGAACCAAAACAGATGATCTAATGATTCTGTCTCTTCACAGCAAAACCTGCAGAGCTGGGATGGTTGTATCCCCCATACATATAACATTCTATTGGTTGCAAGAATTGGTATAATAATTTTAAATTGAAAAATTGTAAGTTTTGAATGTGGCGTCGTTTTGTGTATCAGCTCATAAACCATGTGCCGTGGAATCGGTACATCGAAAAATCTCTTCCCAACCACTTTGCAATCTATATGGCACAGCTGTTAATTGTTTTGTCCTTAAATTAAATTGGTATACTGTTTTATTTATCACAATTTTCTTTAACCCATTTGGGTCTTTAATAGCCGACAGACAAGTTCCTTACTTTCTCCCCCTTCCACTTTTTTTCCATTAACGCTGCAATTATTTGGTTGTAATTTTGGACAGAGCAGAAATGTCCATATATTTTTGTTCGCTGCAGTCACCAGTCCTGTTTATGATATAATTTACAAAAGATTATACTTTTTTTATTATTATAATAAAAAAATAATGTTTTATTTATCAATTAGTATGTTGAAGTTTAACCATAGTATTTGTTGTAATATTTGTTCTGTCTTTTCTGGTGGATTAAACTGAAATTGCATCCAACTTTCTATGGCTTGTTTTAAAAATAGCAATATTTTGGAGATTATTTCATTTTTAGATAACTGACAGTGAGAGATTGTAATCTGTACAAAGGGGAAAAATGCCATTCTTGAACACGGGTGAGACATTCTTACTAATCTGCTAGAGAACCAGTTTGGATTTAAGATTTGTTTTGTATGACTGAAGCTTTTAGTGATAGTTCTAATGCTTTAGTATTTAATCATTTCTGCCCTCCCAATTCATATTCATTATACAAATAGGCCTGTTTAATTTTGTCTGGCTTGTCAAATAAAGTGAAATAATTTTTTGCTCAAATAATTTAAAAAACAAGTTGTTAGGTGTAGGCAGGGCCATAAGTACATTTTCTATACATTGTAGTTGTATGGCTGCTTGTGGGCATATTGAAATGAACATTAAAATGAAACTGTTTACGATACTGTTATAGACTCAGCTTCCTTTTGAGTAATATTCATAAAGACACACACAGTGCACACACACACACACACACACACACACACACACACACACACACACACACACACACACACACTCAAACAACACTACCTCACACTCGTGGATTTACATGAAACATGTGTTGTGAGTCCTGCTCTGTCCCCTGTAGTCAACTGTTTCATTATATAGAGTCTGGCCTAGCTAAGCACTGCAGCATTTCTACACATATAAATGAAACGTAAAATGTAATGTAATAATAACAATAATAATATTTATCCAAAGCGACGTACAGTAGTGCATATCTAAAACACTGATTGGAAAGACTATATGTAAGGACATGAATATTCACAGTAGAGCTATAGAGAGATAGCATATGGCCGGGAGGTAATCCCATCGAGCTTTGTCAACATTTAGGCTTTTAATGGCAATATTCTTGCTTTTCACGGTAATCGTCAGTATGCATACATGTCGATTTCAATCTGAAATTACCTTTAAAAGGCGTATCATCGACAAAGGGTCGATCAGATTGATCGCTATTGTTGTCACCACTAGACCTGTAGTAATGACAGGTTAGACAGCCTGTGTTTAGTTGGGCCCGTTGAAAGGACCTCATTACTGAAGGAAATAACAGGCGATCATTAACAATCCTCATTTTTTTTATTTTTTTTGTCATTTAGCAGACGCTCTTATCCAGAGCGACTTACATGAGCAATTAGGGTTAAGTGCCTTGCTCAAGGGCACATCGACAGATTTTTCACCTAGTCGGCTCGGGGATTAGAACCAGCGACCTTTCGGTTACTGGCACAACGCTCTTAACCACTAAGCTACCTGCCGCCCCTCATTGAAGCCTTCGCTAACTACTAAACCTATGGTTGAACCTGCTGTGCAGACTGACAGGATGACGGTTGGCAGGAGGCCATGTTCTGGGGCTGTTCTGCTAGTACAATCTTA